>NW_021703780.1:71525467-71759571 GCF_005190385.1 Monodon monoceros | reverse complement strand
CTTGGTTTTCCCCACACTTTCCTCTCTTGGTTTTCCCCACACTTTCCCTACACAACCTCATTTACACCCAAGACCTTTAATATCATCATTGGCTGATGGCCTTAACTGTACAACTCCAGGCCAGACTTTCCTCAGCTCCACCTGTAGAGCCAACTGTCTACTTGACACCTGCACTTGATGGTCTCACAGGGAACTTGAACTTCAAACATCCAAAATGGAGCTCTTAGCTTATCACTCAAGCCCACCATCCGTCTCCTTCTCTTACTCAGAAAACACTACCTTTATCCAACTGAAGTACCAGAAAGTCACCCAGGACTCCTCACCTTCCCTCATATTTCATTCCAATTTGCCAGTAAGTCCTGTCTTCTTCCTTCCAAAGCTTCTCCGGTCTTATCTCCACTGCTACCACCCCAGTCTACACCACCCTCATCTCCAAGCCACAACAGCACCCTAATGGGTTTCTCTGCTTCTGTCTGTGCTCACCTACAATCTTCAGTGTTTCTCTTATTGTACTTAGAAAAACTCCAGTCTCCTTCCCATAACCTATAAGGTCCTACATCATCTAGCCCAGTGGTTCTCAAAGAGGTTCTTGGGAGTCCAAGACGTCAAACTATTTTCATAATAACACTAAATGTCACTTGTCTTTTTCACTTTCATTCTCTCTAAAGCATACTGATGTTCAGAGCCTACATAATGAGGGATAATGTCATCATTCTGAAGGCTAATGAAATAAGTGCTGTGTATCCTTGTGTTTTAAGTTCTTCTGAGTTTTAATTTCTAATATGGTAAATATCAATAGTTATAACCTCTATAAACAAATGCTCATTGGGGTTCTCAATAATTCTTAAGAGTGTAAAGGGGTCCTGAGATTTTTTAAAAAATAAGAATCTCTGATTCAGCTCCAGAATCCCTTTCCAACCTTTTCTCAACCCATTCTTTCCCTCACCCTCTGGGCTCCAGTCACCCTGGCCTCCTTCCAGCATCTTGAATTGACTGTGTTTTATCCATCGCTGCCCATGCTGCTGTCTCACAGAGGCTTATCAAAGCTTCTCCGGCCTCCCCTGTTTTCAATCACTGCACCATCTTCATTTCCTCTATAATACTTATTACAATCTGTAATTATTTGTCTTCTTGTTAATTGTCTGCCTCCCCCACTGGCCTGCATCTGCCCAGGGACCTCCTCTGACTTATTTACTCCCCACGGTGCTCAAGCACAGTGCCGGATACATCACGGGCATGATACAGATACTTGTTGAATGAATGAACAGATGAGTACAAGGCAGGAACGCAAGGAGAAAGCAGGTGCTGGCCACCTGAGCCCTGGACAGAGGGCAGGCACACTGCTTCTGAGACCACGTTACCTGCTGGGGCACCCTGAAGCGGACATAGGAGCAGAGCTGGAGCATTTCACTCATCTCTTCTGGAGTGGATGGGATCAAGGGAATCTTCTCTACGGCGGCCGACTCCTGCAGTTCTTTGAGCCGTTGTACAAATTGATTATCAGTTGAGTACTGCAGACCTGTGGGATTCAAACCAAACAGCTTGGCAATATATCTACCTTCTTACCAAACCCCATTTTATATAGAGAACTTCCAGTATCAGCCCAGAACTAATATATTCCTGGTGTTTTTCACCAGTAGATTTCTTTTTCATTGGTACTGACATCCTTGCTCAAAGTCAGAACCACACTCTGAGAAACATAGAAAAAAATTCTTCAGAATACTTTAGGGGCTCGTTACTCAAACTGTGGTCCATGGACCAGCAGTACTGGGAGCCCATAAGAAATGCAGCATCTCAGCCTTTCCCCTAAGCCTCTTAAATCAGAATCTCACTAAAGTTGCCAGGGGATTCATACGTAGGATAGAGTTTAAGGAGCACCAGTCTAGAAGACAGCTTGCCTGAGCCCCTTTCACATCCGTATGGTTGAGAGGAGACCTGGTGAAATGCATGACTGGACTAGAGCGACTGACTACTCCTTCCGTCCGCCTGGACCCGCTTAATAATCTCTTATTTGGGGTCAATCCATAAACACAGCGAGAATGAGTGCCCTTGTGAGCTGTCCCCCACATAGTCCCTCCTCCTCCAGGGGAGCATGAGGCGATCCTGAGCTGGAACAGCTTTGAGATTGACCATTATTTTCTATCACCTGAAGCACGACACCAAGACTTCACATGAGCTGACGTATACAGGAGGGTAAAGCTAATTTCATTTCCAACACTGAGCAAATTTCCAGGTGTTTAACTTAGCTGAAGAGCTAGAGCTTTGCAAGAGAGGCAGTGGCATCCATACTGTGCCACAGAAATCCACACTTTATAAAACTCCTATATTCAGCAACTCCTCTAAATCTAACATGGGTATCGTGTGGCTCTCATGATGCCATGGGCAGATTACATGATCTATTTCCTTCTGCTTTAAAAATAATCCTAAACTAAATGTCATGTGGTATAGCCTGAATTGGATCCTGGAACGGAAAAGGACATTTGTGGAAAAACTAATGAAATCCAAATAGGGCCTGGAGTTTAGTTAACAGTAATGAACCAGTGTTGGTTTCCTAGTTGTGACAAATTTACTGAGGTTCATGAGCTGTTAAAGGGGAGAACTGGGTCAAGGGCATGTGGGCCTCTCTGTACTATCTTTGCAACATTTCTGTAATGTAAAATTATTTCAAAGTAAAAAAAGCGTATCTTTTCATCTTCGTATATAAACAAATGTAATTCTAAACTTCTAATGGAAACTCGGGGGTAAAACTCTTTCTCTGAGCAAATGAACATAAACTCAAAAAAGACCTTCCATAAGTGATTTAAGATCTAACCTTCCGTAAGTGATTTAAAATCTAAATAACCTTCCAGAGGGGCTATTCCTCCAATTCTCAAACTTTATAAGACTAAATGATTTCAGACACAGTGCTTGGGAAAAGGAGAAGAGAAAACCCTTTGGGAGCTTGCCTTTGATTTCAATGAGCTTAACAGACCTGAAAACTGAACTTTCAGAGTAAGTAAAAGATTTCAAAGGTAAATTCAGTTATGTTTCAGTGGAAGGTGTACAAGTTCAATTCATGGCTGGATTCTACCGGGTAAAGGAGGTAATGAGTATGAGTTACATATAAAAGAGGTAGTGAATGTGAAAGGACTTCCCCCCAAAACCACAGCTTGGGCTCTGGAGTGAGACAGCCTAGGGTCAGTCCCTATCCTGGCTCCAGCACTAACGTAATTACTTCTATGTTCCCACCTATAAAATGGGCATACTAAATCGATCTGGATAAGAATTACATATGTAAAAAGTCACTGAGATATACACTAAAAATCTGAACAATTTATTATGTGTAAACCACACTCCAATAAAGTACCAGGGGTGGGGAGGGGAGCAAGTGAAGGAAGAAGGAGAAAAATTAAGATTTTTCTCACTAACACACTGTAAATCCAAGTTTGAAGGCTTATATATATTAAAAAAATTTAAAATCTAACTTTAGTGCTCGCTTCAGGGGCATATATACTAAAATTGGAACAATACAGAGAAGATTAGCATAGCCCCTATGCAAGGATGACATGCAAATTCATGAAGTACCATATTTTAAAAATAAAAATAAAAATCCAACTTCAGATCATAATTTCAGGGGACACGTTACAGCTCAAGTTGACATGAATACCTGCAAGAACAGAGAAACTAAAGTTTGTTGATTAAAACAAAAAAAATCTTGTAGAACTTCCCTGGTGGCGCAGTGGTTAAGAATCCACCTGCCAATGCAGGGGACACGGGTTCGAGCCCTGGTCTGGGAAGATCCCACATGCCGTGGAGCAACTAAGCCTGTGCGCCACAACTACTGAGCCTGCGCTCTAGAGCCTGGGAGCCACAACTACTAAGCCCCCGTGCCTAGAGCCTGTGCTCCACAACAAGAGAAGACACAGCAATGAAAAGCCCACACACCGCAAGGAAGAGTAGCCCCCGCTCACCACAACTGGAGAAAGCCCGCGTGCAGCAACGAAGACCCAACACAGCCAAAAATAAATTAATTAATTTTAAAAAATCTTATAATGAATCAAGATCTCTGAGTTTTCAGCAAAAAAAGGAAAAGGCACGATAATAGTACCTTCACCTCATAAGGTTAAGGCAAGAATTAAATCCACATAAATTCTTAGCTCATAAGAATTCAATAAATGTTGGATGTTAATATTATCATTATATTTCAAAGTATTTAAATGTTGTAAAGTACTATACACATTTAAATTAACCACCACAAACTGTGGAACAAGGCTGGCTCTGTATTTTAAAACTCAAGCACTGACTTCAGCAGCACATATACTAAAACTGGAACAATACAGAGAAGATTAGCACGGCCCCTGCTCAAGGACGACATGCAAATTCGTGAAGCATTCCATATTTTTCAAATGTAAAATAGATAGCTAGTGGGAAGCAGCCGCATAGCATAGGGAGATCAGCTCGGTGCTTTGTGACCACCTAGAGGGGTGGGATAGGGAGGGTGGGAGGGAGGGAGATGCAAGAGGGAAGAGATATGGGCACATATGTATATGTATAACTGACTCACTTTGTTATAAAGCAGAAACTGACACACCATTGTAAAGCAATTATACTCTAATAAAGATGTTAAAATAAAAAGAAATATGGTTATGATTATGGTTATACAGCTATTGTATCTATCACTGAAGCAATCTGATTAGTATCTCTAAAATATCGTCGAAAAGATGATTCTAAAAACACAGTCAGGGCTTCCCTGGTGGCGCAGTGGTTGAGAGTCCGCCTGCCGATGCAGGGGACACGGGTTCGTGCCCTGGTCCGGGAGGATCCCACATGCCGCGGAGCGCCTGGGCCCGTGAGCCATGGCCCACTGGGCCTGTGCGTCCAGAACCTGTGCTCCGCAGCGGGAGAGGCCACAACAGTGAGGGGCCCGCGTACCACAAAAAAAAAAACACTCAGAGCAGACATTGCCATTTATGTCTTCAGAGATTCAGACCCCGCTGTGCTCAAGTCACTCATAGGGTTATTTCAGCCTCGTAACTCACCAGCAGGGCACACAAGAGACAGGCTGCAGACATCTGATGGGTAGTGAGCAGCATACACCCCAGCCACGTGGCCGCCCATGGAGGTGCCTATCAGGTGGAAGGGTTTTTTGTTCAGCTTGAGGCATTCTACAAACTAGGAAGGGAAATGAGAAAGAGGCTTGGTTATACAGCTGTGGACAATGACAATGGTGATTACAGAGTAGAAAACCTCTGTACTTCCTATGGGGACAAGTGAAAAGGACTGTTGATGAAAGGGAATCTGGAATCTACTGGATCTATTATCCAGATGAGCCCCGTTACATGCATGTACTTCTCTTTACCTGACACAGGTTACTGAAGGGTCATTTGTAAGTATAAAATCAACAAGGATTCTCCTAATTCATCAGTCAGCAAACTTTTAAAATAAAGGTTCCGAGAGTAAATATTTTCTAGGGAAAATTTTTGTGCGCCACATGACCTCTGTTGCAACTATTCAACTCTCCTGTCCTAGCACAAAAGCAGCTAAAGACAACATGTTAACGAGTGAGTGTGGCTCAGTCCCAGTAAAACTTACCTTACAAAACTCGGTGGCAGGCCAAACAGAGCCCACGGGCCACAGTCTGCTGACTGCTGCCCTAATTTACAGGCCTTCCCATCCATCCAACCATCCATTCAGGTAACGATCCACCCATCCGTCTATTCAACCATCCAACCATTCATCCAACCATCCATCCAACTTTCCATCTATCCACCCATTCAACCAACTATCCACCCACCTGCCCATTCACCTAAAAAATATTTATTGGATGTCTATTATGTACAAGGAACTATGGCCAGCTGCTGAGGGTACAGCAAAGAGTCAAAGAAACAATGTTCCTGACCTCAACAGAATACAGTTCAATGGGGGGAGAGGGGCAGGCACTAAATAAATATCCTCAGCTGGGGAAAATATGTCAATTTGAAGCTTATGAACCACTACATTTTGAAATAGTTCATGAGCCCCAAGACCTTGCAAGCCCAGTCAGAGGCGGCTGAAGATAGATACTAAACTAGAACAAAATGCAAAGAGCACCCTCCCCATCCTCTACAAGTAGGCAGACATGCTGTTATTGTCATCATGTAGCTGGTAAGCAGAAAAATAGACTCTAAAAAAATAAATGGTCTTGAGGAATTCTAAACTCCCTTTCTGAAGAGCTGAGAAAACGCCCAGATGGCATTTCCTTAGAAACAACTGCAATAGGCTTAGAGGAGAACAGTCTGCAATAAGCCCTGGTCCTCCACAGCTGACCAAGGACACCACTGGGCTGCTGCCATTTTGTTTGCAATTACTTGCAGACAGGATGCATTAGAGAATGGTTGAGTCAGAATGGAACTCCCTTGCCTGCTCTTTAGACTTGGGCATGCAATAGTGGGCAAGACCCACCTGGGCAATTTTTGGTGGAGCCTCCTGCTTACCTGGTGTATCCTCTTGACTTGCCCATCTATGGACAGATCATCCAGGGAGGAGCGGGTGGTGCCCTCATGTCCTGGCATGTCCACGCAGACCAAGTGTAGGTTCTTTGGAAGGAACTGAGGATACACAGGCACAGAGTGTCAGTATGTGCAGTGTAGAATATGTCTGCCCATTTTTCTGGGGAGGCCACCCCCACTTACCAAGTGACCTGGACAGCCACTCCCTGGGAGGTTATGAACCTGGACCACCCGGTATCTTACCCTAGTAACAGCTGATGTGAATAAACATTGCCAGTAGCCTTATAGGGAGCAGAAACCCCCAAAATCTAATACAGAAATGGAAGGGGACTCGGGGGAATGACTGGAAAGGGGGGACAAAGGTCAGGGTAGCAGGCCTGCGTCCTTTGCTCTTTCTTGACACCACTTGGCAGGTACTACATCCTTCTCCTTTCCCTCACCCCTTCCACACTTAACTCTAGTCATGCAGCCACTGACTTGGGACTATAAGGGATAGTTCTGCTCTCCCAGAGTCCTGTCCAGCTCCAGAGCCCACAGGAGCAATGCTTTTCCTAAGAACCATGTCTGATCGTCCTAATTCTGGTTTCAACTTTTTTTTTTTCCTGCATTAGGTCTAATTCCTAGGGTATTTTTATCCTAAACACCTTCTTCCATTTAAATATGTGCCACATTTAACCAGGAATCTGAGAAACATCAGCTATCAATAAATATCCAGTTATATGAAAGATGGAGACAGCAAGTGAGAGGTTCATTAAGGCATGAGGATGACTGTCCTCATAGTGAAATTTGGAAATAAGAACATAAGGAAGGGGCTTCCCTGGTGGCGCAGTGGTTGGGAGTCCGCCTGCCGATGCAGGGGACACGGGTTCATGCCCCGGTCCGGGAGGATCCCACATGCCGCGGAGCGGCTGGGCCCATGAGCCATGGTCGCTGAGCCTGCGCGTCCGGAGCCTGTGCTCCGCAACGGGAGAGGCCACAGCAGTGAGAGGCCCGCGTACTGCCAAAAAAAAAAAAGAACATAAGGAAGTAGATGATGTATGAGCCTTTTCCTCCTGGTGTGAAGCATACTTGGGGTCATTCGGGTACGGTCCTGCTTGAGGTGGGAGCCTGGGGTGCTTCCCTCCCAAGACCTCTCCCAGCCCCCATCTTCACCAGCTGTTCACTCTTACCAGTAAAGCAAGTTGCCACACCCAAGTAAACCAGGACAGAAGGGGAGTGATTTGGAAAACTATCCCAGAAAGCTGCCAGATCAAGACTGTTTCTCTAAAGGGCTAAGGAAAAGAAAAAGCAGAAATAGAAGGAAGACGGAAGGAGATGGGGAGGGGAGAAGGAGAAACAGAAAAGGGAGGAGGAGGGGAAGGAAGAGGAGAATCTTGGAGTATAAAAAAACAAGTGAGTTTTTAAAAGCTGGATCTTGATAGTCATGACAGGCCTGAGATGAAGGTGTCAGAAATCTTCCCTAAGAAATACTCATACGGTGAAATGATTTTTAAGGCACAGATTTTACAAATAACATTCAGTTCAGTAAATTTTGTCTGATAAAAGGATCTGAATAATATACTGCATTAATTTTAGGATGATTTAAGCCACAGTTCTGGGTTCCCCTGGCTTTCTACCCCTGTTGATGACACCGTGTCCAAGTGGAAACCTCTTCTTGACTGAGTGACACCCTCCGAAGAGAGAAGGCTCTAGGACTGCACCTTGACCACGTTGAGCCACATGTCCTTATGGGCAGAGAATCCATGGAGCATGAGGATGGAAGGCTTGTTCCCAGGCCTGCCGCGGAAGGAGTAACAGAACTGATAGTCTTCGTGGCGCACATAGCGCACCTGCATGCCCAGTGCCCTCCGCCAGTACCTGGGGACAGAAAATACAGGCAAGTCAAAGTCGTTGAGCTCCAGAGAAGCAGCTTCGGGAGGGGGACTCTGTATAGTGTCACTTTGAAGTAAGACCAACGCTTTTCCCAGCCCTCGTCCTCCACGCATGTCTCTGGAGCCCCCAGAGCTTCACCCTCAAGGAGGACGAAGCCAAACCACTCCAGAAAGCACCTTACATGAATATTCTGTAAGTAACATGTATATATGTTACTAAGCAGTCTATTAGAAAGGGAAAAGGGGGTGTTTTCTTAAGAAGCATGACACATAATAACCTTTTGTTAACATGAATTTCTAGCAGTTTTGAATCGCAGTGCAAAGAAGGAGCAGACAATGGGACCTCACTGGGTGTCTAACTTGAGCCCTTTCTCTGCCTTGCTTCTTTGAGCTTCACAGAATTGGAAACAGCTGGTGGTAAGGCTGGGAAGGACTCCAGAAATGCCAAGACAAAGGTGGTTTCCCCTCAAAGACAGCCAGCTTGCAGTTCCTGGTGGGCCATGTTCATTGACACCTGAAATCTGGGACGAGCAGCTGCGGACGTGCAGGCGTGAGTGACTCTGGGTGCAGGGCAGTCGCCCTGGCGTCCTAGAGGACCTCACTGCAGAGGTACTTTAATTGGAAGGAAATGCATCAGAAGACTTAAAGGTAAAGTGTGTTCCCTCTTGTCACCTACAACTCGCTACTCATGGAGATGAAGAATTGGACTCATCAAGGCTGCACTTGCTGGCGGTGGTGTCATTCCACATCCACAAATCTCTGGATGGCAAGAAAGGACAACAGGAGGCTGTCTGATGGATGCCTGGATTCCTTATTGTCTCAGGACTCAACATACCTCACAGCTGTCCAGTGTGGGTGATTCCAGTGACTGCTGTGAAAAACACTACTTGGCCTATTTGTAATTCTATTTGAGCAAGCTGGAAGTTTAATTAGCCTTTCAACCAACCAAATTTCTGCATTTGAGTCTTAACCTTATTTATTTATCTATTCTTGTGAATTTGTTTTTATTGGGATACAGGAGATGGGTTGGGAAGTATCCCTGCAGGTTACGCCCCACCAGGGAAAGGTCCATTCTAATCTTCCTGGGGGAGCTTTTGGAACTTTTTCATTCCTTGGAACTGCTGCTCTTGCTCAGCAGCCTCCTCCGGTCCACAGCTTATAGCTCCTCTTTGGAGAATTTCCTCTTTTTCTTTGGGGCACTCTTGTTTCCTGACTCTTCAGCGTCACTAACTGGTTCCTCTTTGGGGAAAGATTTCTTCCTCTTGGGAAGATTTCCACTGCCGGCTGTCTCTTCAGGATCACTACTAACTAACTCCTCCTTGGAAAAAGATTTCTTTTTCTTGGGTTTGGAGAAAGAGGCCAACGAATCTTCCGTGCCATTCTCCTGAGAAGCCTCCTGGGGCTTTCACTTTCTTCTTTTTGGGTCTTGCACTTGTCTCCTTGCACTCCCCCTGAGCACTGATGCTGTTTTCTGAAGATGCAAGGAGAACTGCAGCCAGCTGTTCTTTTCCTTCTTTAAGCGTTTCTTCTCCTGTTTCTCCAGCTTCCTAGTAATCTCAGCGGCGGCTTCCTCTGCCTGAACCATTGCCTCCTTCATGACATCCAGATTCTTTCATGGAATCTCTTCAGTCTCATAGAAGGACAGCTGCTCCTTGACTTGTTCTTGAAGCTTCTCCACAAATACACTTGAGGGCACCTCAGAGAAGCAATCAATTTATGAGGATATGCTGCATTTGTTGGCCAGGTATTGGGAGATGAGCCTTTGTTCTTAGCAGCTGCCTGGCCAATGAACGTGGAGTGGAAAATCAGACCATATTTTGGGGTGTTATCCCTTGTCTTCAGGGCTCTGGAAACGTGGTCCCTTTGCTGGGCCCAGGGAATCACTCAGACACAAGGACTGGCCATCAGAGTCTTAACCATATTTAAGTGTTAGTGTGGTTTCAAAGAAGCTATTCATTCTCAAGTATTGGATTTTGATTGAGTTGACTGCTTAAAAAAAAAAAAACTGTTTGGATTTTAATTGTGATGCAGAATTTATGGTAACAAACATTTGGTTTTGTACAGACATAATTTCCACTATGGTGGATAAGCTTGATAAAGGTCATATGCCCTCCCCTGCCTTCCACTCCAGATATATTTTTCCTAGAGACTCTGACAGTGAGAACTTGTTTCATAAGAATTATCTCATCAGTCCTCTGGTTTTATTCCTTACAACATACGGCAGCTGGTTGAAAGCTCAGCTTCTGTTGGTTACGTAAGACTTGGCAGTGCTGGAGTTTGGCCTGAAACTGATTTCAATATGAAATTACCATCTAAACAAACTGAACTCTCTGCATGAAGAATCTCTCCAAGATGAAAGATAATTAATTCAATCAGAGATTCACTTTGTGGTATACTTTGCACCAAAGAGGTAGCCAAGTCTTAACAATAGCAAATAGCCTAAATGGACCAACTTTAACCCTTTGTGTAAAATAAAGGGAGAGGGAGATGAGGATATATATTCATATTTACTCATACCTGCATACAAAATGCATGGGAGCATATACAAGGTACTATTAAAATGAGTATCTGGAGCAGAGGTGGGAAATACTGTGAGAAGTAGGTGGAGAGGGAACAGCGGTGGGAGGCAGACTTACCATGCTTTTTTTAGTACTTTTTCAATGAATATATTGCCTATTGAAAACAATAAAGATACAATAAAACTGGCTAGCTTAACAGCTCTTCTTATGACAAAACATACATATTTCATGATATCAAATATGATATGGTAACATGAATTTGTTCACTCATTCATATCCCAGCTCATTCATTTACTGGCTATATGATCGTGAAACTCAATTTCCTCATCTATAATATGGGAAAATGTTGCATTCTACTAAGGATATATATGGTTAAGATTAAAAGAGATAATCCATTACAAAGTCTGGTTCAATGCCCAACACACGGGAAATATTCAATAAATGGTAGTTTTATTATTATATAAAAAAGATTCTGTCCTTCAAATATATCATTTGCCAAAATTCCAGGGAAAATTGTGGAAAATTTTGTGACAAATATTATAGCCATGTAAGTGGAATCATTTGTTCTTTGGTGTCTGGCTTATTTCACTTAGCATAATGTTTTCAAGGTTCATCCATGTTGTACCCTACATCAGAATTGTATTCCTTTTTAAGGTTGAATAATATCCCATTGTATGTATATACCACATTTTGTTTGTCATTCATCTATTGATGGATATTTGGATTGTTTCCATTTTTTTGGCAATTGTGCGTAATGCTGCTATGTACATTGGTATATAAGTATCTGTTTGAGTCCTTGCTTTCAATTCTTTGGGGTATAGAAGTACAATTGTTGGATCACATAGTAATTCTGTGTTTACCTTTTTAAGGAACCACTAAACTTTTCCACAGTAGTTATACCACTTTACATTTCTACCAGCAAAGCACAAGGGTTCCAGTTTCTCTACATCCTCAGCAACACTTGCTATTTTCCATTTCTTAAATAATAGCCATCCTAATGTGTGTGTAGTATATTGCTGTGGTTTTCATTTGCATTTCCCTAAGGACAAGGATGTTGAATATACATTTCTTTTTATTGAGATATAATTTACATACCATAAAATTCACCCTTTTAAATGGTACAACTGAGGTGTTTTTAGTATATTCACAAAGTTGTGCAACCATCACCACTAATCCTGGAACATTTTTATCAAAAAGAAACCTGACTGCAGAAATAGAGACAGATGTAGAGAACAAACATATGGACACCAAGCGGGGAAAGGGGAGTGGGGTGGGATGAATTAGGAGATTGGGATTGACATATATACACGAATATGTATAAAATAGGTAACTAATGAGAACCTGCTGTAGAGCATAGGGTACTCTACTTCACTTCACTGCATACAGTAGAAATTAACACAACATTGTAAAACAACTATATCCCCAGAAAAGCAAATCCTTCTCGCCATTAAGGTAATAGTTGTAAACTAAGTTGACAGTTGTAAACTAAGTTCCCACTTCTCCATTCTCTGGCCATTGAATAAAGCTTGCACTGCTTCAATCTCAAAAAAAACAAAAAACAAAAAAAAAACCCAACTGAACTATATACTTACAAATAACCACAATTAAAAAAGAAAAAGAAAGAAATCCATACCCATGAGCACTCACTCGCCATTCTCCTCTGCAGCTCCTGGCAATCACTAGTTTACTTCAAGTCTCTATGGATTTGCCTATTCTAGACATTTCCCATGAATGGGTTCATTCACTATGTGGCCTTTTGTGTCTGGCGTATTTCACTTAGCGTGTTTTCAAGTTCATCCATTATAGAATATATCAGTATTTTATTCCTTTTTAAGGCTAAATAATATTCCATCATATGGATATGCCATATTTGTTTATCCATTCATCTGTTGATGGACATTTGGGTTGTTTCTGCTTCTGAGCTATTAGGAATAGTGCCACTATGAACATACATATACAAGTTTTCCGTTCTCTTGGGTGTTCTCAGTTCATGTAGGAGTAGAATTCCTGGGTCATATAGTAGCTTTAAAAAAAAAAACCTTTTGAGGAACTGCCAGACTGTATTCCAAAGTGGTTACATCATTTCACATTCTCCACTAGCAGTATATGAGGGATCCAATTTCTCTACAACCTTCATTGTTATTTTTTTAGAGAAACTTTCAATGTAAGTATAAATAATACAGAAAAGTACACATATTATAAGTGTACAGCCTGATGAATCTGCACAAAGTGAATGAACCCATTATCTGCCACCCAGATCAAGGTCTAGACTACGACCAGCATCCCAGATATCCACCTCATGCCTCTCCCCATTAATACCTCCTAAAGGTAACCACTACCTCATTTTCAAACAGGAGAGTTCTGCATGTTTTAGAATTTTATCATACAATAAGTTCTTATTTGTATCTGACTCCTTCCACTCAATATTATGTTTGTAAGGATCATTCATGTTGTAAAATGTAGCATTACTTCTTTCCATTTTCATAGCTATATAGTACTCCATTGTGTGAATAATGGTATGACTATACCTCAATTCATTTATCTATTACAGTATTAATGGACATTGGGTATTTCCAGTTTGGAGGTATTATAAATGGAGCTGCTATGGAACATTTTTGTATATATCTTTTGATCAATACATATACACAACACTTCTATTGGGTGAAATTAGTGGGTCATTTTGTCAAACAGTTTTCCAAAGTGGATGAACCAGTTTACATTTCAGTCAACAATACACCCGATTCTAGTTGTTGCAAATCTGTGGGTTAATAGTATCCCGCTAGAATTCATGTCCACCTGGAAACCGTGAATATGACCTTATTTGGAAATAGGGTCTTTGCAGATGTAGTCAAGTTAAGTTGAGGTCATAGTGGATTAGGGTTGGCTTCAAATCCAATGCGACTGGTGTCCTTATAAGAGGGAAATTAGGACACAGAAACACACAGAAGGAAGAACACCATGTGAAGACAGAGGCAGAGACTGGAGTAACACAACTACAAGTCAAGGAATGCCAAGGGTTGCTGGCAACCAGTAGAAGCTAGGGAGGGGAAAATGGAACAGATCCTCCCTCAGAGCGTCCAGAAGGAACCAACCTTGCCAGCACTTTGGTTTAGTATTTCTAGCCTCCAGGGCTGTGAGAGAATAAATTTCTGTTGTTGAAAGTCATCCAGTTTGTGGCAATTTGTTACAGCAGCCCTAGGGAACTAATACAACATCCTTGCCAATACTTGGAATTGCCAGTCAGCCCTTTTCATTTTAGCCATTCCGATGGGTGTGAAATGGTATCTCACTGAGGTTTTAATTTGAATATCCCTTAGGGCCAACAAAATTGATCATCATTTCACATGTTTATTGGCCATTATCTCCCCATCTTTAGGTCAAGTGTATATAATACGACGTAACCGTGGGAGTGATATTTCATCATACTCACAGGTTCTGGGGATTATGGAGGTAGTTCTTGGTGGGGCTGTTTTAGTAATTCTACCTGCCAAAGGGGTCAAGTATGACTTTTTTTCAGATGGATATCTAGTTAACCTAGTCCCCTTTCCCTGCTGCAGAGCAGTGCTACCTGTCACAATTCAAGAGACCGTATCTATGTACACCTGCTACCGGACTCTCCTGTCCCGTTGGTTTATTTGTCCTTTGTGCCAATTTCACCGTCTTGACTGCTAATTGCTTAATAATTAGTCTTGATAGCTGGCAGTGTACATCACCTAATATTGTTCTCCTTCAAGACTGTCTTGCTTAATTTTTTTTTACTTTTTTTTTTTTACTTTTTATTTATTTATTTTTATTTTTGGCTGTGTTGGGTCTTCGTTTCTGTGCGAGGGCTTTCTCTAGTTGCGGCAAGCGGGAGCCAATCTTCATCATGGTGCGCGGGCCTTTCACTGTCGCGGCCTCTCTTGTTGCAGGGCACAGGCTCCTGACGCGCAGGCTCAGTAGTTGTGGTTCACGGGCCTAGTTGCTCCGCAGCATGTGGGATCTTCCCAGACCAGGGCTTGAACCTGTGTCCCCTGCATTAGCAGGCAGATTTCTCAACCACTGCGCCACCAGGGAAGCCCTGTCTTGCTTAATTTGGCTCTTTGCTTTTCCTTATAAATGTAAGAATCAGTTTATTAAATTCCATAAGAAAAAAACCTGCTGGGATTTTAAAACGTGTGTACACTGAATCTACAGGTCACTGTAGGGAAATCTGACATCTCTCTATTGGAAAGTCTTGCAACTCACAAATATTGTCTATCCCCTCCATTAATTTAGATCGCTCAAAATTCCTCTCACTAATACTTTGTAGTTTTCTGAGTAAAGGCTTTGCACGTTGTTCTTTAGATTTATTCTTAGGTATTTTATATTTGTTGATACAAGATATTTTCATTTTCTATTTGTTTGCTGCTATTATATAAGAATACAACTGATTTTTGTTTACTTATCTTGTATTTAGCAATCTTGCCAAATTCACATTTATTTATTTATTTATTTATTTTTGGCTGCTTTGGGTCTTCGTTGCTGTGCACGGGCTTTCTCTAGTTGTGGTGAACGGGGGCTACTCTTCGTTGTGGTGCACGGGCTTCTCATTGCGGTGGCTTCTCTTGTTACAGAGCATGGGCTCTAGGCACACGGGCTTCAGAAGTTGTGGTGTGTGGATTCAGTAGTTGTGGCTCGCGGGATCTAGAGTGCAGGCTCAGTAGTTGTGGTGCACGGGCTTAGTTGCTCTGCAGCATGTAGGATCTTCCCGGACCAGGGCTCGAACCCGTGTCCCCTGCATTGGCAGGCAGATTCTTAACCACTGCGCCACCAGGGAAGCCCCTCACATTTTTAATTTTAACAAATTATCGATAGATTCTTCTGGACTTCCTATGTACACAATCATGCCATCAGAAACAACATCAGTTTTATTTCTTCTTTTCCAATTATCCTCTTCTCTCTCTTATATGTATGATTTCTTATCTTTTTTTTTTTGCGGTACGCGGGCCTCTCACTGTGTGGCCTCTCCCGTTGAGGGGCACAGGCTCCGGACGCACAGGCTCAGCGACCATGGCTCACGGGCCCAGCCGCTTCGCAGCATGTGGGATCTTCCCGGACCGGGGCACGAACCCGTGTCCCCTGCATCGGAAGGCGGACTCCCAACCACTGCGCTACCAGGGAAGCCCCGGTGAACAGTTTTGACAGTTTAGAAAACGAAAGCCAGAGCAGCCCCTGATGTCACCCACAGTGGCCACGGCATCTCCAGTGTGGCTGTCTGTGGACTCTCACAGCCACGTGTTTGCCATCTCCTGAAGGAGCTATCACAGTCCCCATCTCTGTGGAACTATGCTAGCCATGCTGCAGGGACACTTAGACCCAGAGAGAGTTCTCTGAAGGCTGACTGTGACCCACCGGGGACACTGTGCCCTGAGGAACTCAGAAGACCTAGAGGGAAGTCCAGGCAAGAGCGCCCCGAGATCCTTCCTCATACCCATATGCTCACTCGGCAGCATGGCTTGGGGTATCAGGGATGCCCAGCTACCTCTACTGCCTGCTGTTCCTGTTCACATCGCAATCCTGAAAATTAACTTGGCTAAGCCAGGTCTGCAGGGTGAACCTGTGGGTGGTCGTTACGGGCAGCTGAGTAAATGAAGGCCTTTGGAGGAATAGCTGTGGTTAAGGGACATTAAGTGACTCACAGCAAAGCTGCTCATCCTATGACAACCACTGTGAAAGTGTCACTTGCAGGGAGGTGATTTGAAGCAAACAGGCTGTGCGTTTCAGTGGGGTGGGGGAAGCCACCCACAGGAATTCCAGCGACTCTGCAATGGCATTACAGGTTCTATTACTATAATCACAGCCCCTCTGCCACAGCGCTAGCCGGCATAATCCGAAAGGATTTCTAGGATTTTCATCCTCCCCAGCCAACTGGGTTTCTTCTTGGCCTGTGTGGCTGAGTTCACAAAATAAAGAGATTTGTGTTCGTCCTCCAGCTACAGCTCTGAGTGAAGTGACAGGCATGGGCAGGCTTTAAGGTCACCTGCATCTGCGCTGTCAAATAATAAAGGACTGAATGTTCTCTGTGGGGCCTCTCTGGGTTTTGGTGGTATTACTTGTTCATAAAAGTGAATTATTTGCTATGAGTCATCATTCATAATAGCAAAAAGTGGAAACAACACAAACGTCCATTTGGATAAATAAAATGTGGTATAACCATACAATGGACCATTATTCAGCCATCACAATGAACAAAGTACAGATATACACTGCAGCATGGGTAAGCCTTGAAAAGCGCAAGCCAGACCCCCAAAAAACACAAATCGTACGATCTCGTTTATATGAAATGTCCACAACAGGCAAATCCAAAGAGACAGAAGGTAGATTACTAGTTACCAGGGGATGAAGAGAGGAGAAAACTGGGAGTACCTGCTAACAAGTATGGGGGTTCTTTTGGGGGAGATGGAAATGTTCTCAATTAGATAGTGGTAATTCACAGTACGGTGAAGGCCAATTAAATGTACACTTTAAAATGGTGAAGTTTAAATTATATGAATTTTAACTCAAAAAAGTCCATTATTTGCTATGAAGTTAATTTTCTCTTGAAAGATCAAGCATCAAAATTATTCTAACATGCTGACTCTGAAAGCCTTCTCCGCGATGGCCCAAGGAATTGGGTGTTGGGGGACTCTGCAGCAGAGGCTGGTTTCCGCATGTGGTGGGTGGAATAATCACACCTCTGCATGCAGCCGTATACATGGTTACGGGTCACATCGCTGAACTGCATTCTCTGCTCCACTTCAAGGCTGGAGAGGGGCACACCACTCTGGCCTCTCCACGTCAGGGGCCACATGGGAGCCTTGGCCCCAAAGCACTCCTACTGCCAGTGCTTCAAGGGCTATGGCATTTAAGTAGGCAGAGTCTTAGCTTCATCAATGCGGAGGTGGGTCCTGGGTGACCCTATGAAGGGGTCATCACCTCCCCACAAGAGTGAGTGAAACATGAAAGCTCCCTTCTGTTCAATTAGCTTCTTTTCAAGGATCAGAGCCTGGCTGGCAGGGGGAAAATTCCACACTCTAATGAAACAAAAGGGAGCCAGAACGGAGGGCAGATAAAGGGCACAGGCACAACCTCCCTGCATTCTCTTCTCAGGGCACAGAACGCAGTCCTAAGTTCCAGAAGTTGTGATTAAATCTCAGTGTGCTTCCCTATGGCACACAGAGGAACCAGGTCTATTTCAGTATTTCCTTCATCATGGGATGAATCCATGGGAGTGTGAGAGGTGATTTTATTTGGTAAATGGACTGTGGCATGAAAAGTCCCTGAGGCACATCATGAGAAAGCTTCTCTCTTTTCAACTGTTAACCTTCTGATTCCATCAAGGAGAAAGGCTCTATACCTTTCACATCTCTCAGACTTTTTAACACAGAGAAAGGAGAGAGTCTTTGGTAGGCAATGGTATCTAGGCTAGAATTTATGAACAGAGTTTAATGGCATTGTGCTTATTTTTACTTTCTTATAGTAATTTAATATTTTTGGTATGTATGGCAAGCTTTCCACTTAAGGTAGTGATATGTCACTGTTAAATTGATTGAAGGTTTTCTTAAAAAGTCACTCTAAAGAAAATACAAAAGAAAAGTAGAGGTGGTATGCAGATAGAGCAAGAAGCATAAAGGTGACTCAAGAATGACAGAAGTTTTGGAAACTTCTTTTCCGTCACTTTACTAATGAACACTTTTTTTTTTTTTTTTTGGGCGTCCCTGGGTGGGTGCGACTAATGATTGCTTTTAAAAAAATCTAAAACCATTCTGTCCTATCCATGCCATCTCCACGATCCTACTCTTTCTAACTCATTTTTCAGTGTATTTCACTGTACCTGTCAAGACACCACTGGATCAGAATCCAACGACCAAGAAAAACCAAAGGAATTACCATGAATCAGTGACGTTGGGAGACAGGGTGGTCTCCTGAGTAAAGACACCATCAGAAACCTGGAAGAATTTACCCGGGGAGAAGCTACCACTACTTCAGGAACACTCCCAACATTCAAGAAAGGATGTCTTTCAACTCTTCTGTAAGTTTGAAATATTTCATGATAAATGTTGAACAGCCACAACCAAAAAGGACAAGCAGAGAAGGTGGCATGGTCATGATACTCCTGAAAACTTGAACTATAAAATGAACTTACCAGTAATAGATTCTTATCAGTGCCGAAGGCCACAGGAGAAATGAGGCTACAAACGCCAGGATCGGGATGGCCAGCGTCCCGCCCGCGATCACAAACATGTTAACCACGTCAAGATCCATCCTGCTCTTTAGGGCTGGCTGACACCTGCAGGGGCTGAAGAGAGAGACAGTATTGAAACTCCGTCTCAGGGACTTCCCTGATGGCACAGTGGTTAAGAATCTGCCTGCCAATGCAGGGGACACGGGTTCAATCCCTGGTTCGGGAAGATCCCACATGCACTGGAGCAACTAAGCCCGTGAGCCACAACTACTGAAGCCCGCGCGCCTAGAGCCCGTGCTCCACAACAAGAGAAGCCACCGCAATGAGAAGTCCGCGCACCGCAACGAAGAGTAGCCTCAGCTCGCCGCAGCTAAAGAAAGCCTGCGTGCAGCAACAAAGACCCAATGAGGCCAAAAATAAATAAAAATTTTTTTTTAATTTAAAAAAAAGAAAGTCCATCTCAGGAGACAAGGTGAAGAAGCAAAGCAGAACAGAGAAGTGAATGACACAGAATGAGAGCAAGGATCAGGAGACAAGTGCTTTAAAAGATCTAAATAGGCAGGACAACTAAATGTAATGAGGAATCCTTAAGATGACCCTGGAGTTTTTTTAAAGCTATAAAGGAAACTGGGGACAACTGGGGAAATGTGAGTAAGAACTGGTTATTAGATAATATTATTGTATCAGTGAGTGTGGTGATGGAATTGTGGTTATGTTTATATGTAAGAGAACGTCCTTGTTCCTAGCGTCTGCTGAAGTATTAAGGGATAAAGAATAGTAATATATGCTCCTCACTTTTAAAAGTTGAGGAGAGAAAAAATGTATATGTGCGTGTGTGCGTGCATCTGTGTGTGCATTGTGTACATGCATGTGTGCATGCGTGTGTGCATCTGCGTTTGCCCGTGTGTGTGTGTGCATGCGTGCATGTGTGTGTAGGGGAGGGAGAAATAAAGTAAGTGTGGTGAAATGTACTGGTAACCTCTAACTTTCCTACTAGGTTTGCAATTTTTTTTTTTTTTTTTTTTTTTGCGGTACGCGGGCCTCTCACTGTTGTGGCCTCTCCCGTTGCGGAGCACAGGCTCCGGACGCACAGGCTCAGCGGCCACGGCTCACTCCACAGCATGTGGGATCTTCCGGGACCAGGGCACAAACCCACGTTCCCCCCATCGGCAGGTGGACTCTCAACCCCCGTGCCACCAGGGAAGCCCCTAGGTTTGCAATTTTTAAAAATGAAAAGTTAAGGAGGACAGAAGGCCTGGAAGGAAGGAAGGAAGGAAGGGAAGAGAGGAAGGAAAAAATACACATGTACACATGGATGCTTATCTATATACAGACTATCACTGGAAGGTGTACAAGAAACCAGCAACAGTGGTTGCATGTGAGGTGGGGAATCAGATGGGTGTCAGGGATAGAGGGAGACTTGCTTTTCATGGTCTACCCTTTACAATCTTTGGTTATGTATCATGTACAGGCATAGACTTCACATATAAGTATATACAGTAAAACGTTAGGAGGGAACACATTAGAACAGCAGAGTTTTCAGTATACTTTCTGATGTCCTTCCATAGACTTGGTGGACACATCTGAAGGCTAGGATGTGAGCTCCAGGAGGGGAGGGACTGTATCCCCAGCATTCAGACTAGGGCCTGACCCATTTCTAGGCACTCTAGAAATCACCACTGAATTAGAGGTCCCCACCCAGTCCTGTCTCATGAACTCACTCACAACATGGTTTGTTTTTTTTTTTTTCATGGAATAAAAAATATTTCAAGTCCCGTCATCCTCCCCAATAGAGAAAACAACTTCTGCAAGGATCTGTAAGTCAGGTGTGGCCCTTTGCCATCTGAGGACTCGGCCACTTGTGTTAAGTGTGCATCTCACTAACATAAAAAAGAGCCTTCTTCAAGAAAAAGCAAACATCTAGCAAATCATGGTCTTCCTTATATTTCCTGTGAAATGGAAGGCTTTGTCCCATACACCTCCATCAACTGATGTGTGTTTCAATTTTACAATGATTTCATGATGGCACAGTATGACCACTGAGCATGGGGGTCAGCCAACTTTTTCTGTAAAGGGCAGATGATAAATATTTCAGCATTGTGGGTTATAAGGTCTCTGTCGCAACTCTTCAAGCTTGTAGTGAGACAGCAGTCATACAACATGCAATGAATGGGTGTGACTGTGTGCCAATAAAACTTTATTGTAAAAAACAGCCTTCAGGTTGTAATTTGCTAACCCTTGATAGAGCACACCAACTCCATCAAACAGGCAAGGCGAGTGTTTTATTCCCTATATTTATAGGCTGAGGCAACTAAGGCACAGAGAGGTTAAGTAACTTGCCCAAGGTCACTCAGCTGGTAGTCATGATTAAAAAACAAGTTTCTGGCTTGGACCCACTCTCTTTGCTCCTAACTCCACTTGGTCTAATTTTTTTCAAATGGCCTTTTCTCAATCTTTGTAACCTCTCTGCTTTTAAATACCCACATTTGTCACCCCTGATTTCTCCATGAAGATGTGACATCTCCATTTAAATGTTTGGTCTCTTGTGAGAGGTTTGGTGAAACAAGCCCCTCGGTCTAGAGGGGGAAACAGATACATCTGTAGGTGGGTTAGATGGTTCCTTTCAGTTTCACACACACTCTATCCGGGGACAGTACTGAGTCTACGGTAATGAAAACTGCCGCCTTCTCAGGGGCAGAAGCACTGTCTTTCTGATTCAACTGTCCTCTCAGTTTCTCAGTCACTGTCAACACTTTTTCCAGCACACTTATATCACTGGGCTCGTTCTCCTCCCAGAACCAGAGCTCCTAGACGGTAGGAATAATCATACACGTTCTTTCTAGTGCCTAGAATAAGCACAGTGCACAAATAAGGTGCAAATGAATTAACGAAAATCAAAGCGACAAAATGGGTTCAATCCTATTTGTTTTAGGGACAACCATTCCCAATGATGCTCTAAGAGACCTGACTTTTCTCTCTTTCGATAATTACAAAACTCCCCAGGAGTCACCTATTTAATGCTGGGTACAATTTACAATGCTACAAAGGCCCCACTGTCAAGGGGTAAGCAAATTAATCAGAGTGAAGGGTATCTTACGAATCTATTTGAATAGTGTGGGTCACAAGAGTTGCTGAAGGTGGGAACTGTCGGATTCAAGAGGACTTTTCCACATCACATAAAGGCCTTAAAAACTGCTGAGGGTCGCCGTGAATTCTGATTTCTGAGATGCAGAAAGTTAACTGCATGCTGTTCTTTTAGACTAGGAATTAGAACATTTTATGCCCAAAGCCATAGATGTCACAGACTCTGACACTGGAGATGGGAGCCCCAACATGAAGTCATGATCATCAAAAAGAAACCTCATGGCTTCATCAATGCCTGCTAGGGATGTCACAGTCAGTTTGGGGGAAGGTTTTATCTGGCTCCATCCTCCATTTAATGGCAGAATAAAGTCTTTAATAAGGAGCTTTTACAGAGCATCATCAATTTAGCAAGGCTTGGACTTGTTACAAAGAATCCTGCACACTTTCCCTGATGACATCAAATACAGACAGGCCCTGAGTGAAGACACTCATGTTTTCTGAGTTTTTTATAAAGAGCTGACCGTTATTCCTACCTCTGCAACATTCTTCGTTTTACAAAGGACTTGCCCCAGCCTTTGAAAAGGCAGCTGCCCTACCCTGCTGGGGTTTGTTTATAGGATGTTCTATGTACCCAAGGCGGAAGCTGGACACAGAAAAACTGAAGCCTTGTGAACCCAGAATCACTAATGACTAAACATCAACTAAGGGGCAGAGCGTGGAGTTTCCCTAAGCACAGGGCCCAAACAACTGATGTTTGCGAGATGACTTCAGGGGGCAGAACACTCAGGGCTACACAGCATCAGGTAACACTCACATTCACACTGAGAAAGTCATCTCTTTGCAGTTCTTTTCCCGCCCTGCTTAGGTCAAAGAGAAACTCTCAGTGTGGTTATAAAATAGTTTTCTAACCCTTGAGCCTCCCGCAGGAAACGGTATCTAGCTATTTAATAACATTGTGTTGATTTTTATGGATATTTTCAGTTTATGGTAGTGATGCACATTAATCTAAGTTAAAAGAAGGAAATGAGTTAAAGAAAAATGCTAATAGGTGATACACGGATCTGGTGAACATCATGGTGGTGACAGATGAATGGCTGCCACTGGGGCAGATGTGTGTGATGGACGGGCACGCGGCTGGGGGTGGGGCGCTCCGCTGGCTCTTCCACGCACCGTCTGGGAGACCTTGGTTTCCTCATCTATTAATGAGAACATTCGTCCAAAACATCTCATCTGCCTTTTCCTACTCTGGTGACTTAAAACATTTCTGAAATTATGCCAGACAATTGAAGAGTAGGATCTGGCTCGCTCCCCACGAGAATCTCGTTCCCTGTTACATTTTTCCCAAAACCTAAAACAGTATCTGGGAAATATCTGGTGCGCGGTTAATGTTTGATAACGTTTTGGTGTTTGATAATGGCTGAATAGACTGAAAAAGAAAAATGAACTTGTTTTACGCATCTGTTGTGTCACGTGAGACACCCCAGTGTTAATGACAGTGATTTCAGAGGCTTTGCAGCACATCCAAGCTGTGCATTCAGGGCCTTTATCTCTGAACGCAGGGACAAAAATTAATCAGTAGATCCAGATAAACATTGGACTCATGTTCCCAAGTTTAGTCAGGGGTTAGAGGTCAGGCATAACGTGTCACAACTGTCTTTTAATGTTCTCACTGACTTTTAAAACCCGTCATCCTGAGTTCTGATACTTTCATCTTAAGGTATAAAGCAAAATTCCAAGAATAAATAGAATGTAAAACATTTTTATAGAATCTTGCCTTCCCCTGGACATCTACTCATATGCCATCAATTTTGACAAACTAAAGTCCTGGTCTCTTCAAAATCATGATTATTTTAATAACTATAGCAACAACAGTAATCACCATGGCCACTACCACCATAGCCAAAGATAGAAGAGCGACAGCCTCCATGTATTGGACGACTGCTGTATGCCAGGCCCCGTGCAGATGGTTCACATACATCCTCTCATTTTATCCTGCACAACACTGGGAGTAAGAAGCACTTCTCCCATTTTAAAGATGGAGAAACTGAAGCTTACAGAAGTTAACAAATGCCCCCAAGGTCACCTGACTGGTACCTGGCATGAGCTGCATTTCAGTCCAATCCTGTAGGTGTGCCTGGTTCATGCCACCTTTGCCTCTTCTCTCAGCACTTGCTAAGCAGGTATTTATTGTACGTCAGTTACACAAAAGGCCCGGAGTTCAGTGTTCCCAGTTCAGTGTTCCCACAGACGTTCTTTGCACTTCTCCAGAACTATTTTAAGAGGATGTAACATGCTAACTTTACAAGTTAAGAACTTGTTACCTTATTGTTGCTGGTGTCTTTGAAAAACTAACCAGTGCTGGGACTTCCCTGGTGGTCCAGGGGTAAAGAATCCGTCTCACAATGCAGGCAACTAAGCCCTGTGTGCCTCCACTAGAGAGCCTGCTACAGCCCACGTGCTCTGGAACCCGCGTGCCACAGCTAAAGAAGAGAAAACCCGCACACCACAACGAAGAGCCCATGTGCCGCTACTAAGAACCAACACACCCAAAAAATACCAAAAAACAACAAACAACAACAACAAAAAACTAACCAGTGCTGCTCATAACTTTTTTTTTAACTCTGCAATATGAAAATTCTTTCCACAGTGTTGTCCACCTGGAAAAAGCACTAAGTTCTTGAAATCTGAGTATAAAATCCCAGCTGTTAAACATTGTTGCATCTACCCAACACTGATTTCTGAAACTAGGTTCTTTTTTTTTCAATAATTTTTATTTATTTATTTATTTACTTATTTTATTTAGTTTTGGCTGCGTTGGGTCTTCCTTGCTGCGTGCGTAATTTCTCTAGTTGCAGCAAGCGGGGGCTACTCTTCGTTGCAGTGCGTGGGCTTCTCTTGTCGCAGAGCATGGGCTCTAGGCACACGGGCGTCCGTAGTTGTGACTCGCGGGCTCTAGAGCGCAGGCTCAGTAGCTGTGGCACATAGGCTTAGTTGCTCCGCGGCATGTGCGATCTTCCCGGACCGGGGCTCAAACCCATGTCCCCTGCACTGGCTGGCTGATTCTTAACCACTACGCCACCAGGGAAGCCCTGAAACTAGGTTCTTGTAAAGATAAACCAATTCCTCAAAATTATCACTAGGGCTTCCCTGGTGGCACAGTGGTTGAGAGTCCGCCTGCCGTTGCAGGGGACACGGGTTCGTGCCCCAGTCTGGGAGGATCCCACATGCCGCGGAGCAGCTAGGCCCGTGAGCCATGGCCGCTGAGCCTGCGCGTCCGGAGCCTGTGCTCCGCAACGGGAGAGGACACAACAGTGACAGGCCCGCGTACTGCAAAAAAAAAAAAAAAAAAAAAAACTATTACTAATGACCAACAGCTAAAAAAGATACTAAGATTCTCTTGTATGGAAGCCCCAGGATTGATGAGATAGAGTAATTTGAGAAATGAGCAGCTCTAACGCCTTGTCACAGGAATCTTCTCCATCACGAAGGAAAATCGCACTGAAAGTTCCAAGGAAGTAGTTAAGCCTGCCCAGTCATCACTGAACGTGTGGCATGACCCCAGGATTGCTGCCATAAGGTGCTCACCTCTGCCCTCCTGGCCTTGTCTCCCCCTCACTCTGGCTGAGCCCATTCCTCCTCTGTACTTTGCAGCTCAGACACCCCTGCTGTTCAAACAAGCCATGGCTCTGAGCATGCAAAGCTTGGTTCCTAAGATTCTCTGCTCCCGCTCTCCCCTGGATATTCCCATGATGCGCTCCTTACTTTTCCCCTTGAACAGTCCCATGATGAGCTCTTCATTGTCTTCCTTGAAGAGCTCACCATATCTACACCCTCTGCCACTCCCTCCTACAGGAAACGCAAAAATCAACATACCTGGCCAGGACCTTCTTCCAGACTTTTCCAAAAGCCTGCTTCACTATCTCCATGACCCAAAAGTCCTGTCCTACAAGGTCTCAGGTACCTCTCTCCCCTTGCTCCTGACTTGTCGATTTCTGCCAACAGTATCCCCATCAGTCTGGCCTCCCAGACTCCGATGCATGTTTCACTCTTCCTCCTTGCTCAACACTCCTGTCAGGCAATGGCAACGAGGTGCCAGCGCTGGAGCCAACTTGTCTGAGTCTAGACAAACTGCACTGTTTATGGGTGGCTATTTAAATTTAAATTAATTAGATAAAATTCAAAGTTCAGTCCTTCAGTCACATCCATCACACTGTAAACGCTTGAGAGCCACATACAAATAGGAGCTGCTGCGTTGGACAGCACAGTTTTAGGGGGTCTACACCCCCGAAAGCCTGTGCAACCAATTCCTTTGGCTTAACATTTACTAGGAACGTCGTGGGGGAAGAAACATTCCCAACAGGTGTGAGACGTCGTAGGAGTCACACCACAGCTCCCTCAGCCGCCACACTGCGTCCAGGTCGTCATCTCTCCTTGCTCCCACTTCTGTGAAGACTGCTCTTTCACGCCCCGTTCAGTCCTTCCACCACCAGCTGCCAGAGGAATCTTCTCAGTTCATGCCAAGGACGGGGGGGCTCTGGTCTAGTGTGAACTCTGAGTACTCCGTATTATCCCGACTCAACTTCCTGGCCCCCACCTCTGCCTGCACCCCAAACATCCAACTCCTGCCCCCACAAAAGCCCCACACAGCCTCACACTTCATCTTTCTCACACTGTCCCCTTCGTGTGGAGCACTCCTGTCCCACCTGCCTGATGAACTCCTCTCTGTCTTTGGGGCTGATTCAAGTGTCACACTCCCCAGGAAAGCA
Organism: Monodon monoceros; assembly: GCF_005190385.1. Taxonomy (NCBI): domain Eukaryota; kingdom Metazoa; phylum Chordata; class Mammalia; order Artiodactyla; family Monodontidae; genus Monodon; species Monodon monoceros. The sequence goes on along the minus strand of NW_021703780.1, from coordinate 71,732,679 downwards.
CCCTGGTCCCCACAGGCCCAGGTCTTCTCAACTCCCTTCAAACTCAGAGCCCTGCTCCAGGCACAGCCTTTGAGAAGGGAGGGCTTTTGGATATATATCTTGAGCTTTAAAAATCTTCAGGTGCTCAATCCCCTCCCCACCAGACCTACTGAACCAGAGAACACTTCTGCCCCCAGACAGGCTGGTCTGCAGAAGGGTGCCAGGGAGCTTACAGAGTAGCCCCAGTCTCATTAAAGGGCTGCCTTGCCCGCCCGCCCACCCCGTAATATATGGTGTTAAAAATCTATACTCACTCTTCGAAGAGCACAGCCTTCTTTCCCAACTGCTACTGGCTCTGGCAGAAGCTGAAATTGAGACTCTGGAATCACAGGAAAGAAAATGACAAAGCATTAAATCATATTAGAGAATAGGAATGAAGTGCTAACAACCAACCGGGGAGGCGAAACATCTCCTCCTTGGCACAGGAGAAGTGCAAATATCCTGTGGCTTTCAAGCTCCCTCCGGTTCAGGTCACCTTCCCTAATTAAACAACCTGCACCAAGGGTAGGCAGGGCAAGTGAGATAAAGAGCTTGGCCAGGAGGGTGTGAAGGTCAAAGAAGGAATCTGCAATGAGGATAAAGCAAGGAACTGAGCTGGTGATTCCTGGCCTGCAGGAGCGAGAAAGGCAATAAGGGAAACAGGCATGCTTGGGTGAGAGGGGATACTGAAGGCATGAAACTTAACTAAGACCTTCAAATAAAGATGAAAACTCCCCTTCTCCATCTGGGGTTAGGGTTACCTAAAGTTATACTCAGAAAGGAATGAGAGGAAGGTGGCAACCAATGGGAAAATGAATACAGTATTTCTATTAGAGTGGCTACAGAGAGGGGACCGCAAAGCTCAAAAACAGGGCTGGACAGAGCAGAGATGCTGGCAAAGGCACTGCAGCAGAAAAATGAGGAGACAGGTAGATGGGTGATTGAAGGTCACAAAACCCCTGAATTATTCCAGAGGGGTCAAGGAATTAAACAAAAAAATAACACCGAGATAGCCTCATCCACCAGAGAGCAGACAGCAGAAGCAAGAAGAACTACAATCCTGCAGCCTGTGGAACAAAAACCACATTCACAGAAAGATAGAGGACTATGTACCAGATGAAGGAACAAGATAAAACCCCAGAAAAACAACTAAATGAAGTGGAGATAGGTAACCTTCCAGAAAAAGAATTCAGAATAACGATAGTGAAGATGATCCAGGACCTCGGAAAAATAATGGAGGCAAAGATCGAGAAGATGCAAGAAATGTTTAACAAAGACCTAGAAGAATTAAAGAACAAACAAACACAGATAAACAATACAACAACTGAAATGAAAACTACACTAGAAGGAATCAATAGCAACATAACTGAGGCAGAAGAACGGATAAGTGACCTGGAAGACAGAATGGTGGAATTCACTGCTGCGGAACAGAATAAAGAAAAAACAATGAAAAGAAGTGAAGACAGACTAAGAGACCTCTGAGACAACATTAAACGCAACAACATTCGCATTATAGGGGTCCCAGAAGGAGAAGAGAGAGAGAAAGAACCAGAGAAAATATTTGAAGAGATTATAGTCAAAAACCTCCCTAAGATCGGAAAGGAAACAGCCACCCAAGTCTAGGAAGCACAGCGAGTCCCATACAGGATAAACCTAAGGAGAAAAATGCCGAGACACACAGTAATCAAATTGGCAAATATTAAAGACAAAGAAAAATTATTGAAAGCAGCAAGGGAAAAATGACAAATAACATACAAGGGAACTCCCATAAGGTTAACAGCTGATTTCTCTACAGAAACTCTACAAGCCAGAAGGGAGTGGCATGATATACTTAAAGTGATGAAAGGGAAGAACCTACAACCAAGATTACTCTACCTGGCAAGGATCTCATTCAGATTCGATGGAGAAATCAAAAGCTTTACAGACAAGCAAAAGCTAAGAGAATTCAGCACCACCAAACCAGCTCTACAACAAATGCCAAAGGAACTTCTCTCTAAGTGGGAAACACAAGAGAAACAAGGACCTACAAAAACAAACCCAAAACAATTAAGAAAATGGTAATAGGAACACACATAACGATAATTACCTTAAACGTGAATGGATTAAATGCTCCAACCAAAAGACACAGGCTTGCTGAATGGACACAGAAACAAGACCCATATATATGCTGTCTACAAGAGACCCACTTCAGACCTAGGGACACATACAGACTGAAAGTGAGGGGACAGAAAAAGATATTCCATGCAAATGGAAATCAAAAGAAAGCTGGAGCAGCAATACTCATATCAGATAAAATAGACTTTAAAATAAAGAAAGTTACAAGAGAAAAGGAAGGACACTACATAATGATCAAGGGATCAATCCAAGAAGAACATATAACAATTATAAATATATATGCACCCAACATAGGAGCACCTCAATACATAAGGCAACTGCTAACAGCTATAAAAGAGGAAATCGACAGTAACACAATCATAGTGGAGGACTTTAACACACTTAAACCAATGGACAGATCATCCAAAATGAAAATAAATAAGGAAACACAAGCTTTAAATGACACAATAGACCAGATACATTTAATTGATATTTATAGGACATTCCATCCAAAAACAGCAGATTACACTTTCTTCTCAAGTGCGAGACAGAACATTCTCCAGGATAGATCACATCTTGGGCCACAAATCAAGCCTCAGTAAATTTAAGAAAACTGAAATCATATCAAGCATCTTTTCTGACCACAACACCATAAGATTAGAAATCAATTACAGGGAAAAAAACATAAAAAACACAAACACATGCAGGCTAAACAATACGTTACTAAATAACCAAGAGATCACTGAAGAAATCAAAGAGGAAATCAAAAAATACCTAGAGACAAATGACAATGAAAAATGATGATCCAAAACCTATGGGATGCAGCAAAAGCAGTTCTAGGAGGGAAGTTTATAGATATACAAGCCTACCTCAAGAAACAAGAAAAATCTCAAATAAACAATCTAACCTTACACCTAAAGGAACTAGAGAAAGAAGAACAAACAAAACGCAACGTTAGCAGAAGGAAAGAAATCATAAAGATCAGAGCAGAAATAAATGAAATAGAAACAAAGAAAACAATAGCAAAGATCAATAAAACTAAAAGCTGATTCTTTGAGGAGATAAACAAAATTGATAAACCACTAGCCAGACTCATCAAAAAAAAGAGGGAGACGACTCAAATCAATAAAATTAGAAATGAAAAAGGAGAAGTTACGACAGACACCGGAGAAATACAAAGCATCCTAAGAGACTACTACAAGCAACTCTATGGCAACAAAATGGACAACCTGGAAGAAATGGGCAAATTCTTAGAAAGGTATAACCCTCCAAGACTGAACCAGGAAGAAATAGAAAATATGAACAGACCAATCACAAGTAATGAAATTGAAACTGCGATTTAAAATCTTCCAACAAACAAAAGTCCAGGACCAGATGGCTTCACAGGTGAATTCTATCAAACATTTAGAGAAGAGCTAACACCCATCCTTCTCAAACTCTTCCAAAACACTGCAGAGTAAGGAATACTCAAAATCTCATTCTATGAGGCCACCATCACCCTGATACCCAAAGCAGACAAAGATACTACAAAAAAAGAAAATTACAGACCAATATCACTGATGAATACAGATGCAAAAATCCTCAACAAAATACTAGCAAACAGAATCCAACAACACATTAAAAGGATCATACACCATAATCAAGTGGGATTTATACCAGGGATACAAGGATTCTTCAATATATGCAAACCAATCAGTGTGATACACCATATTAACAAACTGAAGAATAAAAACCATATGATCAGCTCAATAGATGCAGAAAAAGCTTCTGACAAAATTAAACACCCATTTATGATAAAAACTCTCCAGAAAGTGAGGCATAGAGGGAACCTACCTCAACATAATAAAGGCCATACACAACAAACCCACATTCTCAGTGGTGAAAAACTGAAAGCATTTCCTCTAAGATCAGGAACAAGACAAGGATGTCCACTCTCACCACTATTATTCAACATAGTTTTGGAAGTCCTAGCCACGGCAATCAGAGAAGAAAAAGAAATAAAAGAAATACAAATTGGAAAGGAAGAAGTAAAACTGTCACTGCTTGCAGATGACATGATACTATACATAGAGAATCCTAAAGATGCTAGCAGAAAACTACTAGAGCTAATCAATGAATTTGGTAAAGTCGCAGGATACAGAATTAATGCACAGAAATCTCTTGCATTCCTATACACTAATGATGAAAAATCTGAAAGAGAAATTAAGGAAACACTCCCATTTACCATTGCAACAAAAAGAATGAAATACCTAGGAATAAACTTACCTAGGGAGACAAAAGACCTGTATGCAGAAAACTATAAGACACTGATGAAAGAAATTAAAGATGATACCAACAGATGGAGAGATATACCATGTTCTTGGATTGGAAGAATCAATATTGTTAAAATGACTATACTACCCGAAGCAATCTACAGATTCAATGCAATCCCTATCAAATTACCAATGGCATTTTTTACGGAACTAGAACAAAAAATCTTAAAATTTGTATGGAGACACAGAAGACCCCAAATAGCCAAAGCAGTCTTGAGGGAAAAAAACAGAGCTGGAGGAATCAGACTCCCTGACTTCAGACTATACTACAAAGCTACAGTAATCAAGACAATATGGTACTGGCACAAAAACAGAAACATAGATCAATGGAACAAGAGAGAAAGCCAGAGATAAACCCACGCACCTATGGTCAACTAATCTATGACGAAGGAGGCAAGGCTATACAGTGGAGAAAAGACAGTCTCTTCAATAAGTGATGCTGAGAAAACTGGACAGCTACATGTAAAAGAATGAAATTAGAACACTCCCTAACACCATACACCAAAATAAAATCAAAATGGATTCGAGACCTAAATGTAAGACTGGACACTATAAAACTCTTAGAGGAAAACATAGGAACAACACTCTTTGACATAAATGACAGCAAGATCTTTTTTGACCCACCTCCTAGAGTAATGGAAATAAAAACAAAAATAAACAAATGGGACCTAATGAAACTTAAAAGCTTTTGCACAGCAAAGGAAACCATAAACAAGATGAAAAGACAACCCTCAGAACGGGAGAAAATATCTGCAAACGAATCAACGGACAAAGGATTAATCTCCAAAATATACAAGCAGCTCATGCAGCTCAATATTCAAAAAACAAACAACCCAATCCAAAAATGGGCAGAAGACCTAAATAGACATTTCTTCAAAAAAGACATACAGATGGCCAAGAAGCACATGAAAAGCTGCTCAACATCACTAATGATTAGAGAAATGCAAATCAAAACTACAATGAGGTATCAACTCACACCAGTTAGAATGGGCATCATCAGAAAATCTACAAACAACATATGCTGGAGAGGGTGTGGAGAAAAGGGAACCCTCTTGCACTGTTGGTGGCAATGTACATTGATACAGCCACTATGGAGAACAGTATGGAGGTTCCTTAAAAAACTGAAAATAGAATTACCATATGATCCAGCAATCCCACTACTGGGCATATACCCAGAGAAAACCATAATTCAAAAAGACACATGCACCCCAATGTTCACTGCAGCACTATTTACAATAGCCAAGTCACGGAAGCTACCTAAATGCCCATCGACAGACGAATGGATAAAGAAGATGTGGTACATATATACAATGGAATATTACTCAGCCATAAAAAGGAATGAAATTGGGTCATTTGTTGAGATGTGGATGGATCTAGACTGTCATACAGAGTGAAGTACAAATATCGTATATTAACACGTGTATGTGGAACCTAGAAAAATGGTACAGATGAACCGGTTTGCAGGGCAGAAGTTGAGTCACACATGTAGAGAACAAACGTATGGACACCAAGGGGGGAAAAGCGGTGGGCGGGTGGGGGTGGGATGAATTGGGCGATTGGGATTGACACGTATACACTGATGTGTATAAAATTGATGACTAATAAGAACCTGCTGTATAAAAAATAAATAAAATAAAATTTAAAAATAAAATAAAATACCATGAAAGTTCTAGAGGAAAACATGAGAACTCTGTTTGAAAACACCTTCACAGGGAAAGCCTTTCTAAGTTAAGATTTAAAACCTAGAGGCCATAACATAAAGATTAATAAGCTTACTAAATAAAAATGTTTTTAAATGTCCACATGGAAAGGGATATCATGGGACTTCCCCAGTAGCGCAGTGGTTAAGACTCCACACTCCCAATGCTGGGGGCCCAGGTTCGATCCCTGGTCAGGGAACTAGATCCCACATGCATGCCGAAACTAAGAGTTCGCGTGCCACAACTGAGGAGCCTGTGAGCTGCAACTAAGAAGCCTGCTGGCCGCCACTAAGGAGCACATGTGTCACAACTAAAGGAGCCCGCGAGCTGCAATTAAGGAGCCTGCCTGCCGCAGCTAAGACCCAACACAACCAAATTAATAAATTAAATAAATAATAAATTAAATAAATATTAAAAAAAAGGATATCATGACCAAGGTTAAAATGTGTCAATACATATCAGAGACGACAGACTAATAAAGGGTCCTACAAATCAATAAAAACAACAACAAAATACAGTAGAAAAATGGGCGAATGATCTGAGTAGTTCATGTAACAGAAAGGAAATACAAATGACTCTTCGACATATAAAAAGATGCTCAATCTCATTTACAAGAGAAATGCAAATTAAACCTACAAGGCGATGGTGATCTTTATTGTATTGGCAAAGAACAAAAAGTGTAATAACAGACTGTGCTGCTGGGGCCGTGGGAAAATAGATGTCCTCACGCAAGGTACAGATTTATACTCCCATCAACAAACCCTACAGATGGCATTTTGGCAAAATCTGCAGCAATGTACAGTACACATACCTTTGATCTAATAATCTAATTTCTAGGAAATGATCTGTGTTCAGACCTGAACATGTTTGAGAACATGTTTGTGAAGGGTTATTTGTTATAGTATTACTTATCATGGCAAAAAAAATTGGAACTCACATGCCCACTCGTAGGGGATATGTTAAGTAAATGATGGTACTACTTTATAAAGAAGTATAATGTACAGCCATTAAATACAAATAAAATTAACTATAAGCCATTAAAATAATGAGGCATATTTGTCTCTACGGGTAATGACCTCCAAGGTACACTGTTAACTAAAAATGCAAGGAACAGAAGAGAATGGGTAGAATAACATCTCTTGCATTGAGAGAGAGAGAGAAATATGCACGTTATGCTTATATGTGTGTAAAATGTTTCAGGATGGATACAGATGGTAATCATGACTGGGGCTGGGAAGGAAACTGAGAGGCTAGGGGCACAGATGAGGGAGACTTCTCACTGATATCCTTTTGTACCTTTTGAATTGCTACCATGTGCATGTTCAAGGTTTTCCCTATTTAATTAAAAAATACAATATAGGGACTCCCCTGGTGATCCAGTGGTAAAGAATCCATCCTGCAATGCAGGGGACGCGGGTTCGATCCCCGGTCAGGTAACTAAGATCCCACGTGCCACAGGGCAACTAAGCCCGTGCGCCACAACTACAGAGCCCGCATGCCACAAACTACAGAGCCCATGCGCCACAACTAGAGAAGAGAAAACCTGCACGATGCAACTAGAGAGAAGCCCACACACCACAGTGAAGAGCCTGCAAGCCACAAAGAAGAGAGCCCGTGTGCCACAACTAAGACCCGATGCAGCCAAAAATAAAAATAAGCAAATAAAATAAAATATTTTAAAAATACAATATAAACTCCTCAAGTACAATGGTCTATCCTACATTGTCCAATAGAGTAGCCACTAGTCACATGGTGACTGTTTAAATTTAAAATGATCAAAACTAAATAAAACATAAAATTCAGCTCCTCAGCTGCGCTAGCCACATTTCACATGCTCAATAGCCACAGAAAGTGTATCTCCTTCATGGTTCTGGGAAAGGTACTGATAAGAAGATTCACTCTGTCCTGCTTTGTACCAAATCACTAGCAGCTGATTCCCCACGGGGGTTTTTGCTCGAGAGCCAGCCAAGCCCACAGCCCCATGCCCTACTTCTGCCACCTGGGGCAGCACTGTGGGCAAGGAAGCTCAGCCCAGCAGGCTGGTCCTGTAGACAGAGAATCAGAGAACCAGAAAATCCTGCTACCCAATCCTGAGGAGAAGGGACACAACCCGAGAAGAGAGAGAGGCAGGCAGGTCAATCAGGGGCTCAGCTGGAAGGCAGGTGGCTTATATACCCAGTGGCACATCTTCTAAAAAAAATCGTACTGGCCAAGAAGCAAGGCAATGAAACACGCACAGCATATCCTGAACTAGCCCAGCACCTTCAAAGCAGCAGCCTCTGGGATCAAGATGTAGGCTGGTGATTAGTCTGAAATAACCACCTGCTTGAAATCATGCTTAAAGCAAGAAAATCCTACAGAAATAAAAGCCAGTCTTCCACTGGATAAAAGAGGAGCCAAAAGCCACTTGACCCTTCACCTCCAAGGACCACAAAGTCTTCAGGCTCTCAGGGAGCCCAGAACAAGCTTTAATTCGAACACTGCTCTATGAATTAATGCGAACACATGCACTGTCATTGGCTGAGATCAGCTCTCACAGGTAAAGTGCTGGAAAGAGCATCACATAAGTGACTACTTTCCACATGACTGAGAGGAATTAAAATAGCCCTCTATATGGGTATGCAATAGCAGAAGGCCGGAAATAGAACCTCAGGGCCCCAAAACACTCTCCCATGGCTCGAGTCTGTGCTCCGAACTCAAAAGAAAAGCAAGGAGATTAAAGAGGGCTTTGTCATTTCTAAAGGAGGGAAGCTGGTCTACAGTATTTTCTAACTGCAGGGACAAAGCCAGTGTGAGACAAAAAGGAGCCCTGTTATAAACAGCTGGCAGGTTCTACCAGGACAAGAACTCTGGCTCCCAGCATGAGGTTCAGCATTCAGAGCCCTTCATGAGCTGGTCCCTACCTTCTCTAGCCAGAATCTCTTCCCCAGAGATCTCTGTAACACAGGGAAATCAGCATCAGGAAAAGGTGATGCCACGCTCAAAATTTTAGTTAAAACACAGTTTTGTTTAGAACTTTATCCAAATAAGTAAACAAAAATCAAAATCTATCCTAAGATCAATAGCAAATATGGAACAAAATTTAAGTTATAACTGCCATCTTGTGCTAATTCTTAGAACAAAGAATAAATCGCATGTAAATTGCCTTAGAGTATGGTTAAGTCCTTCCAGTTAACATTTGGTTGTCACAGCGCTATTATACAAGGGATGTTTTTTGCAAAAATGCTTTACTGCTTTGCCCCAGGCCTCTCAATCCTTTGATTTTCAAGTCCCGCCCTCTCGTCATCGACTAACAGGTGTCACGTTGCCAGACCCCATCTATTACTGCCTCCGCAGTCAAGCGGCTTCTGCGGTGAGTTCATGAAATCCCATGTCTCTCTCTCCAAGGTTTGTCTTGTATTTGTAAAATGTCCTTGCGACCTGGGAGAGACGATGACCAAGAGGTGGATGCTCCTGGAGCATGGCTGGACACCAGTGTTGAAAAGAGACGGAGGCACGACGGGGTGGGACCCAAGTTTGTAAGTGGCAAGTCCATTAATGAATATTTTCCTGTTAAAACGTCTGCTTCCCCACTAAAACCTGTAAACTATGGGGAATCTGTTACTAGATAGGCTGATAATCAGACCCTCTGGTGACTGTACCTGAACTGGCTTTGTATTTTTCTCCACTGCCCCATTTTCTGTCGACCTGGACGATACCCTCTATCTATCCCCATCTCCTAACAAATCTTTCTGGCAGAACTAAGAGTTATCTCCTTCAGTCCCCCAGCCATTAGCAACCTCGGCTTCATTCTCCATACCTACAAGTATTTATGACCTGCATCTTTTACCATAATACTCACGAAAACACTGGCTGTACCCTCCACTAGGCTGCAAGCTCCTTGAAGACAAGTCTTACTACATCTCTGCATCTGCCATGGCACTTTAGCATACACGAAGGGCAAGGGAAGAGCTAAATGGGACCCCACGTTGGATCGCTTGACTTTAACCTTTGCCTTTCGTTGCTTTTGTTATTATACTCATACATAATGGCCTGCCTCAGGGAACCCTGCCCACCTGTGAACGGCTGCAAGAAAAAAAGAAACTAACACATCCCCTCACCGAGGCTGGTCATTCCAGGAGATATTCTGCAAGACTGATGGCCCTTTTACTTTACTTCCTCTCCGCCTCTCCCTCTCTATTCTGCCTTATTACTTTACTTCCTCACCACCTCCCCCTCTCTGATTCTATAAAAGAAACTGGCATCCAAGTCCAGATAAGATGGTTTATCAGAGACACTAGTCTGCCATCTTCTCGGTCAGCCAGCTTTCCGAATAAAGTCGTCTTCCTTGCCTCAACACCTCGTCTCCGATTCACTGGCCTCTTGTGCGGCGAGCAGAGCGAGCTTGAGCTCGGTAACACTTGGTGGTCACTTGGTATAAATACCAAGTGAAAGCATGGAAGCCATGAATCAGCAGGGCGGCCCCAGCAGCGCCACTGCAGGCCATTCCTTCACTTTGCTCGTTACGGCCACCAGTAAAATGAACATTCCTCATCACAGCAGTGTAGCTTTAGAGGCTCCAGTTCAGATGCGAAGGTGAGACCCAGAGAGGTTAAGCCAGGTGCCCAATGGCACACAGCTCTTCTCTCCTCTGCCCCTACTCCACTGGTGGCTCACAGTGGCCCTCAGCATGACATGGAAGGCCCCCGCCCCACCTTTCCCTGAATGATCTGCAATCCCTACACCTTACGCTCCTTCACACCCGCACAGCTTTGGCACAAACGCTCCCCTCTCCCTAGCACGCCCCTGCCTGGTGAGCTCCCGCTCAACCTTCAAGTCTTGGCTACGAAAATATTACCCCATCTGTAAATGCTCCTCTGAGGGTTCAGCTGCGCAGTTCCATAACCTGGGTTCAATTCTCTGCTCTGTCACTGATCCGTGTGTGACCTTGGCAAGTCACTGAACCTCTTAGAGCCTCAGTGTGGGAACAAAATGAGATGATGCATGGAGACTGCTCAAAGCAGTGACTGGCGGATGCGACTGCTCACAGCACAGCTGGGAAGAGCTGCCCTGCCTTCCAAGGCGGCGCTAGAAAGCCCTGCCACTGAAACTGAGCAGGACCCTATGGGGCCCTCCTAGGCACAAAAGCCCTTCTGTGTCCTCCATTTCTTGTTTGTAGGCTTCATTCAGCCTCCTTGACCTTCCCTGAGTTCCAAAGGGAATATTCAAACAGTTGCTAATCAGGGAAGAGAGGGAATGCAGAAACAGAGGAGCTGTCAGAATAGTGCAGCCTTGGGGCAGGGTCCTGGTTCCTCCTCAGGGAATATACATCACAGTATCTTTGCCCTCTTCTGCAGAAACTAAGTCCCCCACCCAGGTGGAGGATGGTAACTTCAGGACGAGCGCAAGATTCCTGGAGCACTACCCTGTTACCTCACCACCAACCAATCAGAAGAAACTCACAACCTGCAGCCCGCACCCCAAATTTAACTTTAAAATGGTCTCCCCCAAAACCACCAGGGAGTTCGGGGTTTTTGAGCATGAGTCCCCTGTTCTCCTTGCTTGGCCCTGCAATAAACTTTCTCTGCTCCAAAATCTGACATTTTGGTTTGCTTGGCCTTTCTGTGTGTCGGGCACATGAACTTGTGTTCAGAAACACCACACCTCCATCACCCTGCACTGCCACTGTGCCCAGGTCTGTTCAGATGCCTGTTATCTTTATATTCCCAGAGTGTAACCCATAGCTCAGTTCCCGAACTTCATCACATATAAGGCTTGAATTCTATTCCATATAATCTTTTTTTTTTTTTGGGGGGGGGGTGGTGGCTGTACCACGCAGCATGTGGGACTTCCCAGACCAGGGATAGAACCTGTGCCCCCTGCAGTGGAAGTGCAGAGTCTTAACCACGGGACCACCAGGGAAGTCCAAGCTTGAATCCTATCCTGGGTATATCACAGATCAAACACCCAATACCAATAGCCAAAAGCCACAGCTTAAACCACCTAGGAGAAAGGCTGCTGTCACTTTGGGTAATTACTTCACAAGAAGAGGATCTCAACCTGCAGCAGTGTAAGTAAGAACCTGCCCACACCTTCAGCAGGAGGTACAGCTTCCCTGAGTCAGCAGCTTCCCTGGTACAGCCCCAAAGGCATCCAACCACGGACAGCAACACCCTACACAGCTTCTGGGATTGAAAAACCTGAAATATGATCAAGAGGGTTCCTGAGGGCTCCGTTTAGGAGGATATCTTGATCTCTCCCTATCTTTTTTTTTTTTTTTGGCTGCGTTGGGTCTTTGTTGCTGCGCCCCGGCCTTCTCTAGCTGCGGCGAGCAGGGGCTACTCTGTTGCGGTGTGCGGGCTTCTCATTGCGGTGGCTTCTCTTGTTGTGGAGCATGGGCTCTAGGCACATGGGCTTCGGTAGTTGTGGCACGCAGGCTCAGTAGTTGTGGTGCATGGGCTTAGCTGCTCCGGCATGTGGGATCTTCCCAGACCAGGGCTCTAACCCGTGTCCCCTGCGTTGGCAGGCGGATTCTTAACCACTGAGCCACCAGGGAAGACCCCTTGACCTCTTCTGAAGAGGCAACTACATCCAAGGTCAAGGAGGACTTTGGTTTGCAAAAATTATGTCTTTGGGGCCAGATTAATTATTTGTTGTGAAGGGCTTTCCTATGCATTGTGAGGGTAATTAACAGTATCGCAGGTGAGGCCCCCAAGTTGTGACAAGCAAAAATGTCTCCAGATGCTGCCAAATGCTCCCTAGGGGGAAAGCTGCCCTCAGGGGAGACCACTTCTACAGGAAGTGAGCCCACTCAACTCCAACCTTTATTACTGTAGTTAATCAGTGAGGAACATTTTTAGCCACTCACCAAATCTACCTTGACATATTTTCTTCCAGTGCTCAGGAATTTTTTTTTTTTAAGGGCACAGTCTAGAAGGCAGTTGTTCTCTTGAAGGCAGTGGTTCTCAACCCGGTCTGCACAACAGAATCCCCCAGGGAGCTTTAAAAAAAATACAGATTCCTCGGATTCCAGGTACCACCCTCAGAGATTCAGGTTCAGCTGGCCTGGGGCAGAGTCCAGGCATGGGTATTTTTTAACCTTCTCTAGAAGGTTATAACATGCAGCCAGGAGATGCACTGCCCACAGACATTTCATCTGATTCCACCCTCTCTCCCATCCTTTGAATCCGGCAGTGTTAAAAGCCAGTGAGCCATTCAGCCAAAATGAGGCTAAGGGGATTTATTAACATCCTCATTCTTGACAGTAAAACATCCTCCGCACACTCCATTCCTTGGCCTGCAGATGACTTGCCAGAAAGGGAACTTAACCCCGTAATCAAGTGGCTTTCCCATGGCCTTATAGATATAAACAGTGCTATCCCATATGACTTTCTGTGAAGACAGGAATGTTCTCTATTTGCTTAATACGGCAGCTGCTGGCCACATGGCACATGAGCACTTGAAATGTGGCTAGTGTGACTGAAGAACAGAATTTTTGATTTTATTTAATTTGAATTAATTTGAATTTAAATAGCCACATGTGGCTAAAGGTCGCTGTAACGGATAGTACAATAAGTGTTTATGTCCCTACAGGGTCACAGAAATAAAGAAAAGTCCTAAAGTCTGCTAAATTCCATAGAACTGCGAAACTTACAAAACGTTATGTCTTAAAATGTCTAAACTCAACAGTCCTTAAATTATCAAATGGGATCCTAATGTATTCCAACAAAGAATCAATTTAGGAGAAATTTTAAAATAAAAATTTTTTTTTTCAACTTGCATAACTAGCACCCCAGCATATTCCAAACACAGCTTTGAGGGGGGCATTCCTGGCCCTCTTCTTTTGAACACTCATCATTGTAATAATTGATCTAGTCATCAGAATAACCAGGAGCTGGAAAAGAACACGACACAGGGAAGTTGATTTCCACTCTCAGTAGTTCATTAGAGTACTAGGATAAAACACTCTTGCTTTCCTTCCCTCCAAACCCAGATAACTTTTGCATGGAACCTCTTGCCCCCAAGATAGGCCTGAACCAACACACAATGAAAACCAAGGTCATCTCTAAGAGCAAGTTTTTTTTCTCCTATCATTGTTTCATAATCACTTACAATTGAACAAATCGCATTCACGCATTCATTCCAGGTGTGCAGATCCTCACAGAACTAGTAGCTCATAAATTTTTAAAAAGCTAACGAATAGAAAGGCAATTCTATCTCATTGTAAAGGCAATGGATGGTTTGGAGTTGAAGAAACTCTCACCGGCCTTCCTGAGTACAAAAAATATTTATCTCAAAAAAAAAAGTGTATATCAACTATACTCCTATAAAAATTAAAAGAGGTTTTTCCCTGGTGGCGCAGTGGTTAAGAATCCGCCCGCCAATGCAGGGGACACAGGTTCGAGCCCTGGTCTGGGAAGATCCCACATGACACAGAGCAACTAAGCCCGTGCGCCACAACTACTAAGCCTGCGCTCTAGAGCCGGCAAGCCACAACTACTGAGCCCGCATGCCACAACTACTGAAGCCCACGCGCCTAGAGCTCACGCTCCGCAACAAGAGAAGCCACTGCAATGAGAAGCCCACGCACTGCAACAAAGAGTAGTCCCTGCTCGCCCCAACTAGAGAAAGCTCAAGTGCAGCAACGAAGACTCAGTGCAGCCAAAAATAAATAAATAAAAAATAAATTAAAGTACAGAATCTTTAAAAAATAATAATAATAAATTAAAAGAAAAAAAAATGCTTACTCTCCTCGGCCCGAACTCCCTTGACCCATCTCTAAGCAGAGTATGAGCCATTTAATAATGAGTTAATAATTCTCCAGTAATTCAAAGTGGTGCTCACTCTTCATAATAGCTGGTACTTATTGAGTGCTTACCACATGCTGGGCCCTGTGTTTTATTTTATCTAAATCTCACCACTGCCTTCTGAAGCAGGTACCATTACCAGAAGCTGAGGCTCAGAGTTTAGGTAACTGGCCCATGGCCACACAGCTACCAAGTGGTAGAAATGGGATTTGGACCCAAGTCTCTCTGATTTTCTGGTGGGAATCCTTTGGGTTGTAAACAAAAACAAACATGTAATTATAGCATTCGGTACCACACTGAGCCATTCTCTCTTTGATCAGCTGCAGCTCAATGAAGGGAGTTTGGGGTAGCAGGGTTCAGAAATTCTGAGCTTATCCTTACTTCAGAAACTACCCCATCCCCCATGGACCTATTTCTCTGTCCTGGGGCTTCACCAGGCATGTGGAAGAGGAGTCTTGCGGAACGCTCGTGATCCTGCCAGCACAACTGCACCCAAGAGGACAAGACAGATGCGTGCGGCAGAACTTTCCAAACGCCATCGGGGAGTAGAAGGTAGTAGGGTCCCAGCTATGGGATCCCAAGGGAGAAAGAAACAAATTTTAGTTGGGGGCAGGGGAAAAATCAGGGGAGTGTTCTTGGAGGGGACAGATGAGCTAGACCCTAAGGGGTAGGTAATATTTTGTTAAATCAAAAACAAATGGAGGGGGCTTCCCAGGTGGCGCAGTGGTTGAGAGTCCGCTTGCCGATGCAGGAGACACGGGTTCATGCCCTGGTCCGGGAAGATCCCACATGCCGCGGAGCAGCTGGGCCCATGAGCCATGGCCGCTGAGCCTGCGCGTCCGCAACGGGAGAGGCCACAACAGTGAGAGGCCCGCGTACCGCAAAACAAACAAACAAACAAATGGAGACCAGCCTTAAAAATTCCCTGATCAGGTGAGACCAGTTTAGTCATACAAACAAAGCTTAATTTATTTTGCAAGACTAACTTGACCTGGGTCATTTCTTGCTTGTCCCTAAACATCATAAGCAAAACCTTAACTTGTTTCCCAAGGTTGATATGAGGTAACTATTAACCAATTCCCTGTTATTTAAGAAAATTCTAATACCATAACCAACCACTGTAAAGAATAAACCGTCACTGCTTTCTCCCTATGTAAGCTGCTTTATAATAATATATCCCTGAGCCTCATTCCATTGTTTTGGTTCGAGCGCTCCAGGTTCTGTCTTGTTGGTGTGTTTGCACAATAAATTTTTACTAATTACTACTCTGGTGATTCATCGGTTTTACTTCTGTTATTTCTGAACTTTTGACAATTTAGACATTAGAGATTCCATGAAGGGCATTCCCAGAGGTGGGGACAGCCTAAGCAAAGGCAGCAGCAGGAAGAATGTGTGTTCACTAGCCTGGGCTAGAGCAAAGGAAGCAGAGAAGGAAAGGGGAGGTCACAGTGCAGAGGGGGAGGGGGCAGGGTCTCCAGGGGCCTAGCTGAAAGGCTGAGGCAGCATCAGAGAACCCAGGAAGTACCCAAGTAACTATCCCAGGACCTGTTTTGCACCCCGGTCCTGGCACTGTCAGGCTGTGTGGCCTCAAGCAAGTCCCTTCTCCTTTCTGGGCATCAGTATCCTTGAGGAGGCTACCAAGGATTTCTTGCTGGTCTGAAAACCTAATTTTAGAAAAATAAACTGATGGTAGGAACACAGGTTATTAATTTCTCTAATTTTTAACTTCCTATATTTTAAAAATATTGTTGATAAGAATTTATTAGTAACAATAAAATAAGTCTAGTTGTTCAGAATAGGGGCTTTGAGGTGTGTGTTCTGGGAGGGAACCATATCTGAACCCCTCACATTCCTCCTCTAAGAAATGGGCACAGTGGTGGCACCTACCTCATGGGGCTGTTGAGAGGAATAAGGCAGGTTTTTTTAAGGTGCTTAGGAAAGGGCCTGGCACCCTGTATTTGCTTATTGTACGTCAGCTGTCATTAATAATAAACTATTTTTAACTCCCAGCCAGGTGGAGTCAGCCATTAGGGATTTCTGAGCCGGTGAGAGGTGAGACAAACGCTGGCCTCTGGTCCCAGCAGGGACCTTTTGTTACTTAACCAGCTAGGCCCGGGGGCACAAAAAAGGACTCATACATTGGCCTGGATGTACAGCATTTTCACCCTCCGGCACCCTCTTCCTCCCTCCCTACCTCACTCTGTCAACTTGGCCTCCTCCACTCCTCTGCGGGTTCAGGGGTGCAAACCCGCACGTGCTCTGCCCTGCAGCTGGCGTTACACAATCTGCATTTCCAAGACTGCCAGGAAGCCCTTGTAGGAGTGGGCTGGGGATGCTGCGGTTGTTGGCCAGCCGGCTCCGGGCTGTCAGGGTGTTTGGACCAGTATCCTGACTCGCCAGCTGCGGGGAGGAGAGGGCGCAAGGGCAAGGGAATTGGGGCAGGCTGAGGAAAGGGGAGCTGAAAGGCTGCTGGAGGTCGGTTTGGGCTGGGAGAGGTCTTGAGGGGTGCAGATGTCTGGGGGCAGGACGGGGGCAGGTGACTGCGGCTGGGAGGGCAGCCGAGCAGCAGCCCTTCCCCAGAAAGTGGGAGAAACGGGGGTGCAGGAGCCTCCAAACCACCCAGGCACTTGGGTGGGGAGCGCACACGGGTTGATGATGGCGCAAGCAGTGGGGAGGCCAAACAGAAAGACGTTGCAGGTCCCCGACCCATCCTCACCTTGTCCGCGGCCTTAGGAAAGCAGGCACCCCGGGCCCGGGAAGTAGGGGGACCAGGGATTCGGGAATGTCAAACCTATCCAGGCACCGGAAGGAAGCGCGCAGGGGCTGATGCCAGGGCGGGGGAACGGAGTAAAAAGGGAGGTGCATGTTCCCGACCCTTCTTCACCTCGTGCCTCTTGGAGGGAGGCCAGACAGCCCGCACTCGGTAAGTGGAGGGTAGGTCACGGGGCCATTGGAGGAGCCCCTGGATACTCCCTCCTAGACGTGCACACCCCCACCCCGCCTCAGCCCGCCCCACCCCACCAGCGCTCACCTCACCTGACCTCGGCCGCCTGGGACCAGCCGCACTATCTAGACGCCTGTCCTCGGCCCTGGGCTCCTGCTCAGGTCCAGCATCAACGCCCGCGCCCGCGCCGCTCTCAGCTCCGGGGCCGGCTCGGATGGGAGCCTTAAAGGCGCTGCGTGAGGGCCTACGTCCTCCGACAGAAAAGCCGGCTCCGCCCGCGCCCGGCCCCCAGCGCTGCTTCCCGGCTGTTGCGTTCTGTCTTGGGGTCTCAGGGGCGAGAACCCCTAGCTCCCCGGCGCCCCCGGCTTATAGCATTAAGCCCGGAGTGTAAAGTTAGTATTCCGCACAACCTGACCCCAGCAACCCGTCTCCAGGCATCCAATAGTTTCACGCCGCGAAGCCAGGGGCGGGGTTGGGGGAAGAGGGGAAGAACCCAAACACCCCAGCCCCGCCCCGAAGGCGCTCACTTGCGCCCTGGGGGAGAGATCGGAACCCAGAGGGCCACACACAGTTTCACAATGCGACGCCAGAATTCGTCGCGGCATTGTGTTTCATTTACTGAGCACCTGTTGTGTGCCTAGCGCTGCTGGGCACCGCACCCGGCAGTAACTCCGGCTGGATCTCTGACCCCGAAGGGCTCGGAGAGACAGACAGGTTCTCGGGCAAGCAAAGTAACCCTACCTTATATGGGTTATCTCATTTGATCCTATGAGGTGGACATTGTGCTTGGCTTCCTGTTTCAGAATTCTGAGAAGAGGGGCTTGCCCTGTAAAGGACAGAACTGGGAATTCCAACCCTGGATCGTCTAGCTCCAAAGCTCTTGGGGACAAAAATAGCCATCTTATAAGGCTTTCAGCCACCACTGGTTAAATGCCCGCTATGGCCACTTCTTCATTTTAAGGACAATTAAACCTCACTAGGCCAAAAAAATAGGAAGGGGAGCATAAAGGTTATCACCCATTAAAATTCAAATACTGTTTTCTGTCTAACTTATCTACCACAAAGCCTAGGTTTTTGAACATCTGGCCTCAGTTTACTACTCCAGCCTCATTTCCTAGCATTCCAAGGGCGCCTGGGCTGAACTCTACCACCTCGGCCTTTGCCAAGAACTCTCATCCTTTCCTACTTGGCCTGGCTACTCCTTCCTCTCTTTTTTCCATACCTCAATTCAAATGTCACTTCCTCCAGGAAGCCTTCCTTAAGTTCCCTTCGGACCCACACTGTACTGTGGGCTTCTTCCACCAAAGTACTTATTCATTAATTTAACAAATATTTACTGAGCACTTGCTATGTGCTGAGCACCGTGTGTGTGTGTGTGTGTGTGTGTGTGTGTGTGTGTGTGTGTGTGTGGTGGTGGTGGTGGTGGCTGCGACAGAGATGTCTTCCTCCTGCACTGAGTCTCTGGCTTGTCTGCTTCTCACTCCAGACCTAGGTGGGACCAGTACCCAGCAGGACTCTCTTGTCCATTTAAATCCACCACAGAGGCAGCCTCAGGCCTGCCAAGCCCTCCAGACTGGCAAACCCTAGCTGAGTTGGGCAGGTCTTGGGTTTTAAGAATGGGATGTGGATGAGAAGCCCCAGAGATGTGGCAAAGGTGAATCTCTGAGGCCACTGGTGACCACCCTGTAAAATCTGCTTCTGTCAGGGCTACTGGAATCCATCCAGAGTTTGGGACAATCTCCCTGGCTGGAGCTGGAGCATCTTCTTCTAAGATGTTAGCCACCTCATCATTCAGACTTCAAGAGCTTCATCTGACTTGCTTCATGGACTTGTTCTCAGAGCTTTGGGGACAATTTATTCATCAAAGGCCATGTTACCTTCTCCGGCCTTAACTCTCCTCAAACTAGCAGTCCTTCAACACCCCCGAGCAGGCCCAGAGAGGCAGCAGGGACTAAGACTGATCTTTAGTCCTCACTTACAACTTATTAGCAATCTCAGGCTCAGGGAGCATTCACCAAACAGCGAGGGGGTGAATGAATAAATAAGGGAATGAAATGCATGGATGACTTCCTGGAAGACCCCACATTGGAAGCCATCAATAAGCTTTACCTGGTGTATTGGAACACTGGAAAACACCTGTCTTTTACATTTAATTTTTTTCCTCTCCAAAACCTTAAAAATGGGTAATTCATCTTTTCTTCTAATTCCTAGTTTGTGGCCCCAGAGGCCTCCTAGGGTCTGGAGTTTCTAAATCCAGAGAGGTTTTTTTTTTCCCCAGAGTTTTTTATTTAGATACACTGAGCTCCAGGTGGGAGTCCCCTTCCCTGTGACTCTTCTCCACCTGGTGACTGACAGGAGAGAAGCCTTAATTAGCTTCTGTTTCACGGTGAAGCTCAGAAGGCAGGAGGAGAGGAGGGGACTCACCTGAGGTCCCACCTCAAGTCAGCAATGCCCCATTCACTCTCTCTGAGGAATCAGCGGTGGGTGGGAGGCCAGGGAGCAGTCCCAGGGGCAATCCACATTCCTAATGGCACCTTCAGTCATTTTAAGTATAAACTCCTTATTGCCTGACAGGTCTCACCCCAGCATTAGGAAAGAGTTTGGAAACCTCTCCTCTGCCAGCTGGTGCAGCAAAGGGCCCCAGACTTCACCCTGCCACACAGTCTATGGACATCTCCTAGACTCAGCAGCATACCAGTCAGAACTGAGTGGTGCCAATGGTCACCACTGTTTAATGCACACTTATTACTGATCGGGCATTGGACATCACCTCACTTAGTCCTCACAATAACCCTGTGAGATGTGCTCACCCACTTTACAGATGGGAGCATTGAGGGGTTAACTGACTCACTCAAGATCCCATAGCCAGTGGTGGGGCCAGTAGTCAAAGAAGTTCATTCATTCATTCATTCATTCATCGAATATTACCAAGGACCTACTACATTCCAGGTACACTCTGGTGAACACATCTTGCCTCAAAGGACTTAGAGTCTTTTAATAATAAGAAAATATTAGTAACTATTGAATCAAGGATTATACACAAGCTCTGATGGAATTATGAGTAACAATAAGTACAAAGGCCAAGTACAAACGCAACATGGCTGAGACTTAAATGCTATAGTATATGGAGGGCTTCCCTGGTGGCACAGTGGTTAAGAATCCGCCTACCAATGCGGGAGACACGGGTTTGAGCCCTGGTCCAGGAAGATCCCACATGCCGCGGAGCAAGTAAGCCCGTGTGCCACAACTACTGAGCCTGCGCTCTAGAGCCCGCAAGCCACAACTACTGAGCCCACGTGCCACAACTACTGAAGCCTGTGCGCCTAGAGCCCATGCTCCGCAACAAGAGAAGCCACCGCAGTGAGAAGCCTGTGCACCACAACGAAGAGTAGCCCTCGCTCACCGCAACTTGAGAAAAGCCCACGTGCAACAACGAAGACCCAATGCAGCCAAAATAAATAAATAAATAAAATTTTTAAAAAGTCAATAGTATACGGAAATATACATAGGAGAAAAATGAAAAATACATGATACCACATGTCCACAGATGCCAGCTGGGCAGCATCCCTGCGCCTATGAGCCATTTCCACAATCCATTCTCCAAAAATTTACTGCATGGCAATTCTGAGCCAACCACTGAGCCCCCTGCCCAATAGGTTATTCAGATGTCACCACCTTGAAGCAGTCTTCCCTGATTACCTATGCAAAATTAACTGTTCTGGGGCTTCCCTGGTGGTGCAGTGGTTAAGAATCCCCGCCAACGCAGGGGACACGGGTTCGAGCCCTGGTCCAGGAAGATCCCACGTGCCACGGAGCAACTAAGCCCGTGCGCCACAACTAGTGAGCCTGCGCGTCTGGAGCCTGTGCTCCGCGAGCCTCAACTACTGAGCCTGCGTGCCACAACTACGGAAGCCTGCACACCTAGAGCCCAAGCTCCACAACAAGAGAAGCCACCGCGATGAGAAGCCCACGCACCACAAGGAAGAGTAGCCCCTGCTCGCTGCGACTAGAGAAAGCCCGTGCGCAGCAATGCAGCCAAAAATAAATAAATAAGATAAATTTATTTAAAAACCACACTATTAAAAAAAATTAACTGTTCCATCATCCATACCCTTGTATCACATTGTACATGAAGCTATATTTACTCATTTCAGTGACTCTTGACTCCACTGAGTTGTGAACTCCTTTTCCACCTCCATCTCCCCAGGGGCCAACATGATGAGTGGCACAGAGCAGGCAAATATTAGCTACCATGTGTTGAGCTCTTCCTGTGTGTCTCACTTTGTGCTCAGTGCTTTACATATATTATCTCAATGAATCATCCCAACAACTCTATGAAGTGGGTACTATTATTAGCCCCATTTTACAGATGAGGAAACTGAGGCTCAAAGAGGTTAAGCTACCCAAGATCACACAGCTGATACTGCCAGAATCCAAACCAAGCTGTGTATGAACACAAAATCTATGTTCTAACCATAACTGCCTACTGCCATAACTAGTAATGGAATTAATTATGAAAGATATGGCAAAGCTCACCTTGCAGCTTATATCTACAAATCTATGAAACACTAACATTTTTAGGCAAAAAAGCATCTTCTTTACAAAAACTTCAAAATACTGCTTATACATCTATTTGTGAATTAAATAATTGTCAAGCCTCTGTTGATGCGTAGGATCAAGTTATGGGAGATACATTTGACTCTAGTCTAAATTACAGGCTGAATTATTACACACCCCCAAAACAGAACATCAAAGCAAGAGTTAAGAAGTAAAAATATATCATGAGACAACAAGGCAACATATGTCAAAATGTAGCATATGATCATGGGAAGAAGGACTCAATAATCAGGAGGCTCTAAAACGACAGTTCTTACACTACTGATTCATTTGTTGAAAATGCCGGTTGAGCACAGTCCTAGGTCAGAGAAGATCGTGGATGGGAGGGAAAGGGAAGCCTTTGAGAGAGCAATGTGACTGCTGCAGGGGAGCAAAATTTGCCACCTCAAAATATGTCTCTTTGGCATGAGGATTAATTTAGGCTCCTTACTTTTAAGAAACAGAAGACTCAGGAAATCTTTCTTTTTACCTCCCCCTTAGCTGCCTAAACAATTTAGATAAAAGGGCTGCTCCCAGGATAGAGTTATCATCAGACATATCTGCAAAGAATATGGAGTAGGCATGGTGGGGGAAACCCCAGCAGGGCCTAGAGAGCAGAGTTCACTCTGTGTCCACTGTCTCTGCCTGGCCCAGCAAACACTTATTTACCAAACGTTTGCTTTTCCATCTTCATGTGACTTGCCTTCTCCCCTGTAAAGTCCCAAACCACTAACCTCAAACATCCTTTTCTGTCTTTAGCCAAAGATGATATTTAAGGTGAGGGTTTGGGCCATGTTGGCAAGTTACTCAGTTCTCCTGGGTCTCTCCCTTATATACACATTATTAAACTTCTGTTTGATTTTCATCTGTTCATGTGTCTCATGTCAGTTTAATTCTTAGACCAGCCAAAAGAATTTACAAGGGTAGAGGAAATTTTCTTCCTCCCCAACACTGTACAAGTATTTTCCAAGTTAGAAGATAATGGAAATTTTCCAAAAGATTAACCTGAACTTTTAACAAGCAGCAAGAGAGACTAATACTCAGAATGGTTGAGACTGGAATGCCAAAGACAGAAAAAGTTTAATTTAAATTCAGATTTGGATCAAGAAGACGAATTTAAAAAAGGAACTGAGCATATGTAATGCTAACAGATGGCAAAGGGAAAGCAAAACCACCAGGTTCCTGTTTACTTCATCTTCATCACACAGAAAGAGCCTCCATTTGGTCAGGTTAGAACATCACGAAGAGGGAAACCAAGTCCAGGATAGGAAGAAAAGACATGGAAAGAACACCCAACAACCTAAAAAATTAGTACCAGTTACCAGATCAAAAGAAATTATTGCCCAGGGAACCAAAAGGATATTTGGGTATGACTTCAGAGACTTATTAAGTGATCTTCGAGAAGTCATGCCACAAGACTCTAATTAGAGTTAGGGTCCCACTTCAAATAGGGAGAAAGATTGATATAGGAATCTAGAGACCAAGAGGGATGGTGTTGATTTCTAGCAAAGTTCTGAGCATGATTATTAAACCGAAACAAAATAGGTAACTACCAAGAGCTCACATGGGTTCAGCATGCATAATTACTCCAAAGGAAGGATTTTTCAACAGTTAGCATAAGTAGATCTGAAGACTGCTGTAGGAACTGTATACAGACCGTAGTAGGCTTTGGACAAAACATTTTATTACCTGTTTATGGGCAAGACGAAGGAATCTAGACTGTATAACATCACAGCTCAGTGGATTCGTAGAAGGTTAAACAACAGTGGCCCAACTTTCTTTAATCTGACAATATCAGACTGGAAGCCATTTTCTAATGGAAATTCTCCAATTCTATGTCCATGACGTTAAAAACAAAGAGAATTTAGATAAACAGAAATCTGATCTTGTCATCAAATTTTAAATCAAACAAAGCTGGGAAGAAAATCAGGGTTCAAAATTGTTTCAATAATTTGGAATATGCCAAAAACATGATGAAATTTAACAGTCTCATCTTTAGGCTTTTAAAATTCAAATGGTATCTCAGCATACCATGGACCAGATATTCTTTTTATTTTCTTTTTTGGACCAGATATTCTGAAACACCCTTCTTCTCAAAACACCTCTATCTTGGATAAAATAGACTTTGTCGTGGGTTGCTTGGCTGAAAGCGTGTTAAAATAAGAGTAGGGGGCAGTGAGCAGTAAATAAATGTGAAATGCATGGTTGTCCCAAGACCAGATATGTATAGCAGACCCATAAACGATATTGGGAGACTAAGCCTTCAGCTCTAAGTTGAAGAAGCTGCATGTGAGAGTCCCGTAGTTATCAGGACCCTCAAATGGCTAGAGCAGCCTCAGGTGGGTAGCGTTCCTTCACTCCAAGCACAAATAAGGATGCTCTCCATAAGAGACCACCCAGTATTCTCATAGATCATGATTAACCAAATATGGTGATTTGGAAGACATATCTGAGGAAATTACTCAGACATATTAGCACAGAGTGATATGATATGGAAAACAGGAAAAAAGATATAGAATATGCAGGATAGACTGAGAAGATCTAAAAATCCATTTAATCAACATCAAAGAAGAAGGAAGGAGAGGCCACATTTTGAAGGAATAATGGCTGAGAATTTCCAGAGCAGAAAAAAAACATGACTCCATAGATGTAGGAAACATAACATATAAAGCAGGATAAATAATAGGAAATCCACACCAAGAAACATTGTAGTGAAACTGCAGAACACTAAAAACAAAAGGTCTCAAAAGCAGCTAGATATTAAAAAAACATTACTCACAAAAGAAGGAATCAGATAGTTAGCAGATTTCTCAATGGCAACATTGGAAGCTAAAGGATAGTAGAATAATATCTTCAAAGACCTGGGAATTGGATACTCTCCATCTTAAGAGGGAGTTCCCTGGTGGTCCAGTGGTTAAGACTCCACATTTCCACTGCAGGGGGTGTGGTTCAATCCCTGGTCAGGGACGATCCCACAGGCTGCAGGGTGCAGAAAAAATGAGTCTGAGAGAAGTTTTTCATCTTGCAAACCTGGAACTCTATACCCCTAAACAATAATTCCCTATTTCCCCCTTACCTCCACCACTGGTAGCCAACATTTTACTCTCTGTCTCTATGAATGTGACTACCTTTAGATACCTCCAATAAGTAAAATATATAATGTTTGTCAAAAAAAAAAAAAAAGCAGATTCCTGGTTTTAAAAATAATTTAGATATGATCATGGTATTGTGTTTTGATATGTTTGCTATGTTATTATTGTTCTTTTCATTTATGTCTATCTTTGAGAGGTAAATACTGAAATAATTAAGGATGAAAAAGAAAAATTAGTCTGAGAATATACTCCAGGATGAGTGTGGGCTTGTAGAGATGATTCCACTGGTTCGAGAACAGTCTCAGTCCCTACGTACCACTCACAGTGCAGGCATCTTGCCAGACTTTGAGATCTTGCTGTGTAAAGACTCATGTTGTCTTTGTAAGAACAGATCCTAAATACAAGCCAAATATTAAAAAGAAAAAAGAAAAGAATGAGGGTGAAATACGGATTAAAACAAAGTGATTTTACAACTGGAAGACTTGACTAACTGAACTTCTAAGATATACTTCAGAAAGAAGAAGCATGACTCAAGAACTGAAATGAAAACCGGAATAGTGAGTGAAGAAATCGGTAAATATGGTGAATCTAAACAAAACTGTCAGTAGAAAACAATCATGGTGACAATAATAATATAAAATTTATAGGTTTAATACAAGGTCAGAACTAAAATGCTGGGAACAATAAATTAGAAAAGAGGTGATTGGAGTTAAATTGTCCTAATGCCTTTGCATTTGTGTGAGAAGTGAATTAGTATAATAACTTTGGCCTTTGTTAAATATGTGTGGTAAAAAGTCAATGGTATTCACTAAAATAATACAAATAAGACACATATATATGTACGTACAAACATACATGCATATATATCTTTTGAACCAATAGGAGGGAAATGACATAAGCCAATAAAAAAACAAACACCAATCAACCCAAAAGAAGTATATTAAAAAGTGACACTTTCCCCCCCAAAAAAGATAGTAAAAATAAGTCCAGATATACTATCACAATAAATGTAAACTAGCTAAATGCCTCAGTTAAAAATCAGAAGTTGTCAAATTGAATGTTAAAAAATCTGAGGCACTGTTTCAAGAGGTACTCCCAAAACCCAGGAATCCGGAAAGGTTGAAAGTAAAAGTACGGAAAATTATATACCTGACAAATACTGTCCGAAAGAAAGCTAGTGTAGCTAAATTAATATTAGATAACATAGACTAACAAAAAATATTATTAAGGATGGAGAGGATCACTGCATAATGATAAAGAGTTCAATTCATCCGCAAAATGTCAGTTCTAAACTATAGAAAACGTATCTTATAATTACTAAAGATATTGATGAAATCTTTAACCAAAGGAAAACTTTAAGTCCAGAAACATTAAAAAAGTTTAGAAGCACATCTAAACTTTCAAGGAATAGATCATTCTACTCTCTCATAGGTTCCTCTGGAAAATAGAAAGAAAGGACATATTCCCAACTCACTCTACAATGCCAATGTAAATTCTGTACCAAAATCATCAGACCAATATTACTCATAAATAAATCAAAAACAAAGAAGTAAAAATCCTAAGTAAAATATTAGTAAATTGAGTCCAGCAATATATAAAAAGGGTGATACTTCATAACCAAGATAAGAAAAATATTCTTGTAGTTAACCTCATCAATATATTAAAGAAAAACTATAATATCATCTAAATAGTTGCAAAATTTTAAAATAAAATTCAACAGTCCCTTATGGTAATAACTCTTAGGGAACTAAGAGAACTTCCTTAACCAGTTAAAAGGCATTTACCAAAGACCTACAGTTTGAGCAAGTATGATCCTCAATACTGAAAAGTTAGGAATACGTCCTTCAAAATCAGAAGCAATTCTGACCAAAATCTCAACGGGGCTTTTCAAGGAAGATGAACTGATTCTAAGATTCCTTGGAAGAGCAAAGGGTCAAGAAAAGCCAAAATACTCCCAAAGAAGAAGGAAAGGTAGCATCAAGCTTATTAAAAATGTATAGTTATTAAGAGAGTATCTATTCATGTAGGGGTAGATTAAAACACTAATGAAACAGAAACACACCCATGCACACAGGGAAACTTGGTTTATGACAAAGCTGACATTTCAGATCAGCAGGGAAAGGAGGACAATTCAGTAAAAAGTGCTAGAACAATTAATTATTCATATAGAAGAATGTGGAATTTAACGATTCTCACTCCCCTCCCCCATTAATTCAAGATAGATGAAAGACTTTAACATAAAAGGCAAAACTAAATTTTTAGAAGACAGTATAAGAGAATATTTTTAGGATCTTTCCAACACTTGGCACAACAAGGCTTTTTCAATCTAGTGGGTAAAATGGTATCTCACTGAGATCTTAATCTTCATGGCCATGATTAATGGGCTTGAGCAATTTTTCATGTATTTATTTGCCATTCCTGTTTCTGTGTCTGTGAAACACCTGTTCATATCATTTCCTCATTTTTCTGTCCATGTCTTAATGCTTTGTAGTTAACATGTGTTGTAAATATCTTCTCCCAGTTTGTGACTTATCTTTTCCCTTTCTTTAGTACTTTGGGATAAACAAACGTTAATTTTAATTTAGTTAAATTATCCTTTGTATTTGGTGCTTTTTATGTCTTGTTTAAGAAATCCTTTCCTACCTCTCCTGAGCTACATGGCTAGATTAGGGGAGATATAGCATCCCAGGGAAACTAGGGATGTAGGTACTAAATTGTGACCAGCGGATGCTGAGCTGGCAAGAACACACAGATGGTGGTGCAGATGTGGAAACACAAGTTCCAGGTGTTTGAGTCACTTGAACGTACCTCAGGTGAAGATGGTGATCTCTGGCTTCATGAAGCCCAGCTCTACCACTCATTGGCTGTCTCTGTAAACCTGAGTTTCTTCACGTAGAGACAGGGGATGACGATGAAGAATTGATAATGGTACCAACCTCATGCGTCTACAGAGATGATCAAGCCAAACCAAGCATTCACGGGGCACATCCAGTCCTTAGAGGGGCCGGAAAACTGTCTTTGAATAGTCAAAGGTTAGTTATGGAAAAGAGAGTATGAAGACCCCAAATGCAGGCCAGGAATCAATGGGTGAAGGTTGCCAGCAGGTGTGTGCATGTGCGTGTGTGAATGTAGGGCAAGAGTTCTTCTTGCTAAGAGAACACATCTCTCCAAGGCTTCTTGCTGGGTGTCTCATAGGCTTCACTTTAGCATCCATTTCACCCAGGTCATTGTACCAAGACCTCTCCCTCTTAGCTGTCTCTGCTGGGGCCTTTAGGCCACTTAAACATGAACATTGTAATGAAACTCTCAAAGATGTGCATCACATTATGTCACCTAAATCATGATGCTTCCTGATCTAATTTATCAACAGGCTAGTGCATCCTCATTTCTTCCCACGTTGTCTCTTCTCTGAGCTGCTGAGGTCATGCAGGGAGCCAGGTCACACATCTATATGGATGGATCATAGTCTGGTCACCCTTCAAGCAGTAGTTCTGGTGCCTGGGTTGGGGGTCTGGGGACTGGTAGTACGGGGTACCCAACAGGGCCAGGAGCAGGAGGAATGAAGCAGCATGAGTGGCAGGAACAGGCCAAAGAGTCAGAAACGGGACGGACACCGGGGGTGCGGCAGGCAAAGCCAGGAGGAGAAGGCAGTTGTAGGGCATGGATTGTCATCCACTCCTTAGTGTTAGTTCTCAAATGGACTGTTTTCATTTAAATCCATAGGGTGGGCCGATGGCAATCAGTGGCTAGTGGACATGTCTTCACTGCCTACACTCTGTCCTGGACATTGTGCTTTTCATGCATTAGCCCATTTGCTTTCATCTTCACAGCAGCCATGAGTGTGGGTGTTATTACTTCCACCATGTAACAGATGAGGAAACAGGGCTTAGATGTTAGGTAACTTGCCCAAGATCACATAGCCAGCAATTGGTGGGGTAGACACTTGTCTCCTGAATCCATGCTCCTAACTGCTGTATCACATGGTGCTCAATGACTACCTCCTAGGACCTTGTACAAGACTTACATTTTGCAGGCTGCCATGGAGATTCCCCAAAGTTCGGAACAACAGAATGGGCATTGGGGTCTTTTCCTTACGAAACACACCTCATTTCTCTTCTCATAAGCGGTCTGAGGTGACCTCTGAAAATGGTTCGCTATTCACTTGACCCAGAAAACCCCATAAAATCATGCATATCAAGAGGTTCAAACATTTGTGTTCACTCTCAGAACATTCGTGAAACTGCTCGGGCCAATAAGGGTGTGCATATCCCCAAATCCACCAAGTATCTGAAGGATGTTCACTTTACAGAGCCTTGTGGGCCATTCTGTTGGTACAATGGTAGCGTTGGTAGGTGTGCCCGGGCGAAACAGAGGGGCTGGATGCAGGGTCAACGGCTCAAAAACAGTGGTGAATTTTTACTGCACGTGATTAAAAATGCCGAGTGTAACACTGAACTCAAGGGTTTAGATGTAGATTCTCTGGTCATTGAGCACATCCAGGTGAACAAAGCCCCCAAGATACGGTACAGGACTTAGCAAACTCATGGGCGGATTAACCCGTGCGTGAGCTCTCCCCACCACACTGAGATGACCCTCACTGAAAAAGAACAGATTGGTCCTAAACCAGAAGAGGAGGCTGCCCAGAAGGAAAAGACATCCCAGAAGAAACCGAAGAAACAAAAACTCATGGCCTAGGAATTAATTCAGCATGAAATAAATGCAAATTAAAGTTAAAAAAAAAGAAATGCACCTCATCTTAGTGATGGCAGCTCCCCATCATTGTGGCTCCATGTGATCACAGCCTGGTTGCATGTGATTGGGTCTCCATGGAAACACAACTTCCACTGACTTCTGCTTCCAGAGAAGTCTGCTCCCAATCTGAGAATTAATTTCAAATATGGTTTCTTTTTACTTTTTAAAAAATTTAATGCTCTTAGGTTTCCCTGGTGGCGCAGTGGTTAAGAATCCTCATGCTAATGCAGGGGACACAGGTTCGAGCCCTGGTCCTGGAAGACCCCACATGCCGCAGAGCAACTAAGCCCGTGCACCACAACTACTGAGCCTGCGTCCTAGAGCCCGTGAGACACAACTACTGAAGCCCACGTGCCTAGAGCCCGTGCTCCACAACAAGAGAAGCCACCGCAATGAGAAGCCCAGGCACTGCAACGAAGAGTAGCCCCCGTCACTGCAACTAGAGAAAGCCTGCGTGCGGAAACGAAGACCCAACGCAGCCAAAAATAAATAAATAAATTTTTGAAAAATTAAAAAAAAAAAAATGTAATGCCCTTGTGGGGACCTGAGCTGGAGTGCGCCGACCTCGTCTGCCCAAGGGTCGTCAGCCAAAGCACCCAGAGTGGGCGCCGCACGGTCAAGAGCCAGGACCGAGCGCCTCTGGCTACAGATCCGGGAGCTGTCGGGTCCTGCCACCCACCTCAGGGCGCACAAAACTGGCCGTGAGGATGGCCACCAGGATCCGGACAGCTGCCGTCTGGGTATTTATGGAGCACCCACTATGTGCCGGGCCCCCTTCAAGGTCCAGGCATGCGGTGGTGAACGAGACTGACAGGATCCATGCTTTGGGGAGTTTGCACTCTGGTGGAGGAAGGCAGATGCCACCTAAATGATGGAGAAACTACTTACAAGTGAACAGGAGACGTCGTTGTCGTGTCGTACATGGGGATTAACATTGGTTGATGTGAAAGACTGGGTGTTTGGGGAAGTTCCCACGGAGGAGGTGACGTTTGCAGGTCTGAGTTACCAGAGTAGGCCAGCCGTGGGAAAAGCAGGTGCATGAGCCTGTGGGGGGGCGGGGCGGGGGAGCCATTGCCAAGGCCACGAGGTGGGGGAGGGTCGGTGCCTTTGTAGCAGGGAAGGAAGGCCTGTGCGGCCCGGCTTGTTGGGGAGGGGAGGGGAGCAGACAGACATGGAGGGGCCAGAGGTCCATCAGACTGGGAAGCTGTTGTGTTAGGAAAGGGGGTTGGGTTTTTCAGAGACCCTCTGGCTGCTCAGTAGAGAATGGGCGACTGCAGGGGTGCAGACGAGAGGCGGAGGAGGTTTTGTCTGGGGTAGTGGAAACGGAGAAACTAGACAGAATTGGGGGTGTTTGAAAGGTGAATCCTCTTCTCTGACAACCAGCTTATGCTTTTCACCTAGTCCACTGTCACTTTTTAGAGTGGTGTATTTTCTGTAAGTAGTCCTGTTATTTCTTACCATTCCAACCCACCAGAGTGAATGCTCAGTGCTTACTGTGTGTGTGGGGTTCTGTGCTGCCTCTGGTGTAGGTATTTATCAGTGCCTCTTCTTGGGACCAGGTTGCACTGCTGGTTGGTGCAGAGCCAGGATTTGAAGCTGGGTGGGATGGCCCTACACCCATTTCCCTGGTCAGCATACTCTAGTGCCTCAGGGTGTAGCCTGAGAATTGCTCAAGAGACAGGGATTCTAGATTCCTGGGCCCTAAGAGTAGTTATTGTTTACTCGCAAAGGGTCACTTATCAGCCGCTCCTTGGACGCAGGAGCAGTTAAGTCCCTTGCCGCGCCCTGGGTGCAGTGGGTGTGTGTGGCCCAGTCCCTGGGGAATGATTGATAGGCTGTGGATGACCCCACTCAGGGATGCGCTGAAAGTGGAAAGGATATAACATGCAAGACATTTTAAAACTGTGCAACAGAGGGGTCCCTTTCCCATGGGTGGTGACATACTCAACCCATATTCTGGGTGTTCCCTCCTGGGTATCCAGGGTGATACCTCGTAATTAGAAGGCTGTAGATGAGGGTGAATTCAGAGCAGAGGGAGGAGGTGATGTTGCACTGAAGCCTGTGAGCTCCTAAGTCTCTGTTTCTTTCCTCGGAGGATGCTGGGCACTTACTGGCAGGTTTTGTTTTTTCAGTTTGGCTACTTTCTGCTGTTGACACTTCCCTCCCTTAAATGTGTCATTACAAATCCACTTCAGGGAGTCTCCATTCCTACCTAGGGGCTTGGAAAGATTTTCCATCTCCTCCTCTCGTGTAGGAGTTGAGTTATTTTAAACCAGGGAAACTTGTTTCCCTTTTTCTCCAGCGTTGGGCAGGGCCTTTGCTCCCATGGATAGTTTGCGGTGCAGTGAGTTGGGGCTTCAAGACTGATGTGAGGGGTGCAGGGGTGAGAGAAGGGAATTCTGCCTGGCGGGGCCTTTCTGAGGAAGGTTGGCCAGTGTTCCCGTGCATACCAGGCTGGATGTCTTCAGCTGTGCCCAGACTGACCCTCTTGGCGAATTAAAGGTTAAAATGATAATTTCCTGTTAAAATGTGGCAGTGTTCATGAATTACCCTTTCAAAACTAACAACCCTCACGCACCCTTGTTTATATATACCAGGTACCGGTTAGGCACCGAGGATACACGGGTCAAAGGCAGCCCTGGGAGTTGAGAGAGGGGACAGAGGGCAGGCCCGGCGGCCACGGGATTCGCCTGGGGCAGAGGGAAGCCCAAGAAGTGACCTTGGCGGCTGCTCTCAAAGGACCTGCGGAATTAGCCTTGCGAAGGCAAGGGAGAAGTAGGCTCCAGGCAGAGGGAGCCCCTGTGCGCTGCCAGCAGGGGGCGGGGCGTGGCCGGCCGCCAGCGGTGGGCGGGGGTATGGCCGGCCGCCATCAGGCCTCTGGAGCCAGCACAGTGTTCAGCCGGAGGCGCTGCGGAGGGGTCAGGTAATATGGCGGCCTGTCACCTCCGTGGCTGACTTGAGCAGACTGCTCATCCCTTCCAGACAAGCTGAAAACTACATTTTCCTCGTGACTCGAGCCTTTGATGATTGTGGAGTCACCTTATTTCCAGGAATCCTTTTTTTGTCTTAGAGTCTGTTTTATATTCTTATAGATGTAGGAGCCTCCTTTTGGTTAATCGCTCGTCATGTACTTTTCTCCAGCTTTTGACTTTTTTGTATCTTCATATTTTAGATATGTCCTTTTTAAATAGCATCATTTTTTAAAATCAGTCTGTCAATCTTCGTACTTAACTCAAATACTTTGTCCGTTATGATTAATGTAATTACTGTTATACTTGAGTTTAAATCTACCATCTTACTGTGTTTTCTCTGTACTGTGTTTGCTGTACCTGATCTGTTTTTTTGTTTGGTTGTTTTTTCTCCTCTCTTGGCTTTTTTTTTTGACGATAATTTTTTATTCTTTTTCTTTCTGTACAGGTGTTCGGGAATTATACACATTATTTATGCTTTAAAAAAAAATTAGTGCTCTTTATTCCCCAGTAGGAACTTGTGATTTGAGCAGTAACTTATGGGCATTCAGACATATACTGTCTTTTCTTGAGCTTCACAGAACCTGCCAAGTCTTCAAATATAGTATTGAGACTTTATCTGCATCATTTTCACATGAGACCTCTGAGGCAGTGCAGAGTAATGGCTGGGAACACAGACTGCTCTCTGGAAAGCCTGACTGCCATTTACTAAATATGCATTTCTGACAAGTTACTTACTCTCTCTGGGTCCCAGTTTACACCTCTACAAAACAGGGGTAATAAAGTACTTAATTCATATATTTGTTCTCAGTGTTACCAAATTCTTAACAAAGTAAGTGTTGGCTACCATTATTCCTCTCCCACCTACCCCTTCCCCCCTGCCGCCCCTGTTCCCAACAGCAGGGTGACCAATCATCCTGATTTACTTGGGACTTTCCCTGTCTTTACACTGAACACCCCCCCCCCAAATCTTCGACAAACCAGGACCATTGACCACCCTCCCTGACTCTGCAGTCAGAGAAGTCATGATAGGCCAGATAAAATGGTGGCCAGTGGGGCTCAAGAAGGTTTGAATCCCAGATTTACATTGGTAATTCAAAATCATGACATTTTGTGGCCACAGTATGTAGAACGATAGCTCAGAGGCACAGAAAACTCACTGAAACCAAAGGTAAGTCCAATTACCTCTCTATTTTTGAGTCCCCAAGGGCAGAAGCGGTCTTATTCATTGTTGTACCCTCTGCACACTTAGTAGGCTGATTTCTTAAGGTCATGTGTTATGAAGGACACTGGCCTGCATCTAAATCCAGTTTGGGGACGACTTTGGAGCAGGTTCTGTCTGTGGAGGGGAAATTCCATCCTGAAATGGGATTCCTGCCTTGAGACTCATTCGTGAATCACAGTTTGGTTAAACATTGACACCTTCTGCTCATAACTACCCTCCTCACCCTGTCTTTGGGACTGACGTGATTTTCAATAGTTTGTAAATAATTGCCCAATGCATGATGACCCAGAAGGGGTGGCGGCCCCTAGAGAACACCACACAACTTACTGAGGTCCCCTACTCACAGCCTGGGGTGTCTCCCAAGCTCTCATGTGCCTTCTGTGCGGGGTAAGAAGGAGGTTTCGGAATACAGGGAGAAAGCACCCCATTTGCAGGGAGTCTGGGGGATGGGGACATGGATTGTTCTCGGTGTTCTGAGATGGAACACTGATGGGGCCTTGTCGCTGCTACACGCCAGAGAAGACAGGGTACAGAAGACTGAGCAGGTGCTTGAACTCTTGTATCGAACAGTCTTGGTTGTGCCTCTTACTTGCTGGGAGACTTGTGGCAAGTGAATCACCTTCTCTGAGGCTCCATTTCCTCTTCCGTAAAACGAGGACAGTAGTAATACTTGATGGTAGGGAGGCTTTAAAAACCTAGTACATATGAACAGTATGTATAATATGGGGCCTAATACAGCTTAATAGCCTCAATACCCTAACAGGGTCTGTAGCTGCTATTATTGTTGATCCGACATAAGTATCGCATACAACATTGTTCCAAGGGGAGAATAGCCCCAAGTCAACAAATGCAGAGAGGAGTGTCAAACAGCAAGCACTCAATAAATGTTAGCTGTTATTAAGGGCTTTTAAATCAATCTGCTTCCTGTGTCTCAGAATTACCCGGCTGCCCTGTGAACACTAGAAAAAGCTCACTTAAGAAATTCCATGGTGGGACTTCCCTGGTGGCACAGTGGTTAAGAATCCGTCTGCCAATGCAGGGGACATGGGTTCGAGCCCTGGTCGGGGAAGATCCCACATGCTGCAGAGCAACTAAGCCCGTGCACTACAGCTAATAAGCCTGCGCTCTAGAGCCCACAAGCCACAACTACTGAGCCCGTGTGCCACAACTACTGAAGCCCGTGCGCCTAGAGCCTGTGCTCTGCCACAAGAGAAGCCACCACAATGAGAAGCTCACACACCCCAATGAAGAGCAGCCCCCGCTTGTTGCAAGTAGAGAAAGCCCACACGCGGCAATGAAGACCCAGTGCAGCCAAAAATTAATTAATTAATTAATTTTAAAAAAACAGAAAAAGAAATTCCATGTGACACATAAATTAGTATTCATGCCAAAAATGCATCATGTGAATGTAATCATGAGGAAACCTCAGACAAACTTAAATTGAGATAACTGGCCTGTACACTTCAAAAATGTCGAGGATATGAAAGACAAAGAGTAGAGGAGACCGGGCTTCCCTGGGCGCGGTGGTTAAGAATCCGCCTGCCACTGCAGGGGACACGGGTTCCATCCCTGGTCCGGGAAGATCCCACGTGCCGCGAAGCAACTAAGCCCGTGCACCACAACTACCAAGTCTGTGCTCTAGGGCCCGCGAGCCACAATTACTAAGCCCACGTGCCACAACTACTGAAGCCCGCACACCTAGAGCCCGTGCTCCGCAACAAGAGAAGCCACTGCAATGAGAAGCCTGCGCACCGCACGGAAGAGTAGCCCCCGCTCACCGCAACTAGAGAAAGCCTGCATGCAGCAATGAAGACCCAACGCAGCCATAAATAATTAATTAATTAATTAAATGAGTAGAGGAGACCAAGGAGACAAGACTGCTAAGAACAATGCATAATCTTGGATTGGCTTCTGAATCAGAAAGAAAATATTGCTATAAAGGACATTATTAGAATAACCGGTAAAATTTGAATAAGGTCTGTAGATTAGCTAATATATAATTGCTAAACTTTCTAGTTTTATAATTGCTATAATATTTTATAATTATAATTATCCTGTGCTTCATTGGTGAATCTGGATGAAGGATATGTGAGTGTGGGGGCTATTTTTGCAACTTCCATTCATGTTTGAAATTATTTCAAAATAAATAAAACGTAGCTAAGAGCTACCACACATTTAAAAGAAGAATAAGAGGGGACTTCCCTAGCGGTCCAGTGGTTAAGACTCCTCACTTCCACTGCAGGGGGTGCAGGTTCGATCCCTGGTGGGGGAACTAAGATCCCGCATGGTGCAGCCAAAAAAAAAAAAGAAAGAAACTGTGCAGTTACAGAAGTAGCCAGCTCCCTGCTCGCTAGTAGCAGCTGTGAGCAGCCTCTTGGTCCTGTTTCTTCACCGTCCCTTTACGTGGTGAGCCTGAAAGGCTTACTTTCTATTCATGGGCAGCTTTAGAATCTTCCCTAGAAGTGGAGACAGGTCACTGGGCATGTCTGCACAGATGGTGACGAGAAAGGCAACCGATCCAGCGCAGGGCAGAGGCCAGTGGGAAGTGGTGGGCCGGGGGGCCAACGGCATCATTTGACCTGCCTGTAACCTTTTAATCTAGATGCCTCATTAAGGGGTCAGGGCGAAAAGCATTGTGGTGCCCGAAGAGACTCTTCTACCATGGGGATGCTGCTTCAAGGGGCAAGAAAGGTGAACTTGGTGCCTCAGAAAAGGAGCAGCGTTCACTGCCAGTCAGAAGAGGGCGCTGTTTTCTCCAATGTCACCCTTCCCGCCGAGTGTGCCCACTGAGTGGTTGCACAGATCTGCAGATCCCAGGGGCAGAATTAGGGTGAGCTGAATGAGGCAGAGTCATGAAAATGCACAGTTGGATCTTGCCTTTATTTAAGATTTTGATACTTTGTTCATTATGGATGTTTCTGCATTCATTTGAATAATTATTCAAACTAATTATTCAAAATATTTCAAAAAGTATTATTTATCTTGATTACTGAGTTGTTTGGCACCCCTTTAAAGTTCACACCCAAGGCCAGTGTCTCATTTGCCTCACCCTAGTCCCACCCTGGCAGATCTAACCCATTAAATACGACACCACCAGCTCAGAGCTTGCAATTGGTCAGATGAGGTCTAGAGTTAATGGGCCATTTTGTACCCATGAAGATCTGGCAAAGGGAATTAATCCTGAGAACCCGAATTCCTGCCTTTGATGTCACTTCACAGTCAGCAACTGGGGCCTGACTTCTTTATCTCTCTCAATTTTCTCATCTGTAAAATGGGGATGGCAATCCCGTCTTTGCACAGTTTATTCTGAAGACAGAATATCACCCTAACTGAACATCCCTGAGGGCCACTAAATACCCCTAACTCACTAAATCTTCACAGCTCTACCATGTAAGAGCTCTTATTATCCCCATTTTCAAAAGCGAGGAAATGGGCACGGAGAAGTTTAGACACTTGCCCAAGGTTGAAGAGCCGTAAATGGAAGTGCATATACTTTAACCTCCACACCAACATTCTCAACATGGGGTGATCTCCACCCTCACGGGGGCATTTGGCAATGTCTAGAGACATTTTTGGTGGTCATGACTAGGGGATCGCTACGGGCCTCTAGTGGGTAGAGGCTAAGAATGCTGCTAAACATCATACAATGCATGGGGCAGTCCCCACAACAAAGAATTATCTGGCCCCAAACGTCATCAGTGCGGAGAGTGAGAAGCCTGCTCCATGCTCCGCTCCCAAGGTCAGGGAGTTATGTGAGAACTTAGCACCTAGTGCTCCAAGAAAGGCGGATGGTGTGTAGTGGTTTCTGTTATTATTTCTTTTGTCTCAGTGGCCTGGGGTCTCCCTCGGTTATCCAGGGACTTGAGTTCCCCTGGCTCAGCAACCTCTCAGGTGGTCGAGAAGCTAGGCTCTGGTGTCAGTCAGAGCATCACATCATGCATTCAGCAATGATTTATTGAGCACCTGCTACATGCTCAGTCCTGTCCTGGGCAGCACAGACACACATAGATGTCCCTGCTGGTGTGACCTGTCAGAGGTCGGGGGTGGATGGACATTAGACAGCACGTAAGCTCGTAGACAATAATACATCGTCACACATGCCATGAAGCAAAGACCTGGGCTCCATAAAAAGAGAGTAAGAGGGAAGCCCCTGATGGGCTGAGGGGGGCCAGGGAGAGAGTTGTTTGGCACCCCCTTGAAGCTGAGACTTCATTGAAGTCTTTATTAAAGCTGAGACTTGGAGGTGGGAGGAAGGAAGAGCCCTGCAGGTGGAGGGAACAGCCATGCAAAGGCTCTGAGGCAGGAACTGAAAGCCAAGCAGTGCAAGGGGAGGCCAGCAGGGGAAGAAGAAGAGAATAGAGGATGTGACCTTGAAGGGGTGGGTAGGTAGAGGCCACAATAAGGAGTTTGGTCTTTATGCCAAATAAAGAGCCTTTGAAGGGCTCTAGTCAGAGCAGTGACTGCCTTCAGAGAGCAACCTGCTTGAGGTCCAGACACAGCCCCTTGTGGAAGATGCTGCTTGAGGTCAAACCAGAGCCTGCTTCATCAGTTGGAAACCATCATAAAAAGGTGGGATGTGTCACAATTACACAACCTTAAATAATGCACCTCCCCTGCTCCAAACCCCAAGCTGGTTGTGAAACTTAATGACTAGGGCAATTTGCATTTATTACAAGATTATTGCTAGGGCTCACTCCTTATTACACACGGAATGGCATCCGTCACTGGAAACACCTGTTCTGAGTTATGCAGTTCATCCCCTGCCAATAATGGAAACTTCCCTACAGGCCCCTCGTTTCTTTTTCTTTTTTTTTTTTCAGGGAACTTCCCCGACCAGGGATCCAACCTGTGCCCACTGCAGCGGAAGGGCGGAGTCTTAACTACTGGACAGCCAGGGATGCCCCAGGCCCCTTGTTTCTTTTTGTTACTTTTGGGTAACTCAGCCTGTGATACTTTCGCTCCCGCCGGAATTCCCATCTTGCCTTCCTCAAATTCTGAGGTACTCTTTGTCCCCCACTGACTCTTGCCCCTCCAGTGCCCATGGTGAATGGCTGTGGCTGCCTGTGGTGTCCGGGGCCATGCATCTCAACTGCTGATCCTCATGTCTGCCCACTCATATGACACACATGGGACTCTTCAGTAGGGACTACTGACAAGGACTAGTGCTTAAGGCTTTAAGGGGATCACACTGTCCCCGCTCAATCAGGATGGTGTTTCCCAAGGTGGACATAGCTCAAGATACTAAAAGGAATTATGTGAAGAAGAGTGTTCCATGGACAATAAATTCAGGACATACTGTTCCAACATAGTTAAGCAGCTTTGTTTATGACAGGACTTTTCAGCATTTAATATTAGCATTAATATGCTAATGTGCATTATAAATCTCCAATATATGTGTATCCTTTTTTTCAGGGGCATCTTACAGACTTGTGTTTGGAAGTTCATGCCACAGGAAATGTCATCTATAGCCACTAAATGGCAGAAGGAAGGACACCTCAGAGTGTTCAATGTGGGTCAGGTGAGTGCCTGCCTTTCCTTCCAGGCTCCAGGCTGCCGGAAGAGATGGCCTCAAACTCCCAATTCCCAACAAGGAAGCCCGACAGAAGGAGGAACAGAGGGTTTTTGCTGTCCCTGGGCCACCAGTGCAGCCTTGTCGGTCCAGCCCCTCACATTATCAGTCACTCCTGGGGCAGGGTGAGAGCTGCCTGAGGCTAAGTTGGCACAGAAGGATGTGCTGGCATGGGCATTGTTTAATCAGCTTAAAAGAATAAAAAGCTTTTAGCACTTTATTTTTCTAATTACTGAACAAGTACATATTTTTGTTAAAAAAAAAAAATTCAAACAACACCCAAGTGTATACCATACAAAGTGGAAGTTCTCTTTTATCTCCTCACTGCCTGGCTGCATTGGGTCTTCATTGCTGCACGCAGGCTTTCTCTAGTTATAGTATGCGGGCTTCTCACCGCGGTGGCTTCTCTTGTGGAGCACAGGCTCTAGGCGTGAGGGCTTCAGTAGTTGCGGTGTGTGGGCTCAGTAGCTGTGGCTCTCAGGCTCTAGAGCACAGGCGCAGTAGTTGCGGCATGTGGGCTTAGTTGCTCTGCGGCATGTGGGATCTTCCCGGACCAGGGCTCGAACCTGTGTCCCCTGCATTGGCAGGCAGATTCTTAACCACTGCGCCACCAGGGAAGTCCTGCAGATTTCTCATTGAGGTGAGGTGTGGTGTGCCTGGTTTGGTGGGGGAGAAGGCTGACCCTGAGTCAGAGTGACTGGGATCGAATCCCAGCTCTGCAACATGCTAGCTGTGCATCCTTGGGCACAAGCCTCAGTTTACTCATCTGCAAAATGGAGGGACCAAAATAAGGACCTGGGGGAGTGTTAAGTGAGATGAAACAGAAAGCACTCATCAAAGCCCCTGCACTTAGCTGGATTCAGTTAAATTTGACTCTTAGGATTTTACTTCCAGAATCCAGGCACTTTTTAAAAAAAGTTCAAGTCCATGCAGTCAATGTGCTAATTACAGAATGGGGTCAATCTCTTCCTTCTGTTCATGTGATTTTTTTGAAGTCCTCAAGGGCAGTTTCTATATACAGAAACCACTAATCAGAGGTTCCTTTATTTTTCAAATTAATATTCAAATTATCAAATTTAAAAGATGTCCCTGGGGCTTCCCTGGTGGCGCAGTGCTTAAGAATCTGCCTGACAATGCAGGGGACACAGGTTCCAGCCCTGGTCCGGGAAGATCCCACATGCTGTGGAGCAGCTGAGCCCATGTGCCACAACTACTGAAGCCCGCGTACCTAGAGCCCGCGCTCCGCAACAAGAGAAGTCACCGCAGTGAGAAGCCCATGCACCGCAAGGAAGAGTAGCCCCTGCTCGCCACAACTAGAGAAAGCCCGCGCACAGCAACAAAGACCCAACACAACCAAAAATAAATAAATAAATTTATTTTAAAAAAAAATTATCAAACTTAAAAATTCAAAAACATTAATTGACTCACTCATCCTATAGTTTAGGTTTTTTTTTTTTTTTTTTTTTTGCAGTACGTGGACCTCTCACTGTTGTGGCCTCTCCCATTGCGGAGCACAGGCTCCGGTCACGCAGGCTCAGCAGCCATGGCTCACGGGCCCAGCCACTCCGCGGCATGTGGGATCTTCCCGGACCGGGGCATGAACCCGTGTCCCCTGCATCGGCAGGCGGACTCTCAACCACTGCGCCAACAGGGAAGCCCTAGTTTAGGTTATTTTTGATGCTGGGAATTAAAACTTTTCCCAGGACCCTGGCAGGGTGGTTATTGCCTTAGGCAGTGTCATGCTTTTAAGTTCAGCTTATAAAAGTTTTTATTCCTGGGACTTCCCTGGTGGTCCAGGGTAAAGAATCCGCCTTACAATGCAGGGGAGGCGCATTTCAACTAGAGAGCCTGCATGTTGCAAACGACAGAGCCCACGTGCTCTGAAACCTGCGTGCCACAACTACGGAGCCCACGTGCCCTGGAGCCCATGTACTACAACTAGAGAAGAGAAAACCTGCAAGCCACAACTAGAGAGAAGCCCATGTGCCTCAACGAAGAGCCTGCGTGCCGCAACTAAGACCTGACGCAGACAAAAATAAATAAAATAAATAAATAATAAATAAACCTAAGAAAAAAGTGTATATTCCTTTTTTAAGTCCAGTTGGTATTGCCAGATAAAATACAGGATGCCCAATTAAATATGAATGATCTAAAATTCAAATTGATCTAGTGTTCTGTACTTTTATTTGCTAAATCTGGCAATTCTACATCCAACAAACTTAAATAATTACCCATAAAGGTTATGGACCCATTTACAAACATGTTAAACTTCTTTTATACACCTATTTCCTTGTAAAGTTCTTCAGTTTTCTGAACTAACAAAAAAGCCACCCTTTTTAATACTAAATAATTCTAAGTCTAAAAAAATTAAACTTATAAAACACTGTTAACTCAAAATTCTTATAAATGTTCCAGAACTGTACAGAAACTTAGTAAGGTTTCAACTTAAAGTTACAAATCTAAAAAGATTCCTTCAAGGGCTTCCCTGGTGGCGCAGTGGTTAAGCGTCCGCCTGCCGATGCAGGGGACACGGGTTCGTGCCCTGGTCCGGGAAGATCCTACATGCCGCGGAGCGGCTGGGCCTGTGAGCCATGGCTGCTGAGCCTGCGCGTCCGGAGCCTGTGCTCTGCAACGGGAGAGGCCACAGCAGTGAGAGGCCCGCGTACGGCAAAAAAAAAAAAATATATATATATATATATATATATAAAAAATAAAATAAAATAAAATAAAAAGATTCCCTCAATTGCACATTTTATGTTGGGATTTCAAGATTGCCAATTTAATAGGTCAAAATCTTTCATATGTTACAAGATCATAAAAACCACATATGTACAAATTCCTTCTTGAAAGACACAAAAAATGTGTACCACACTGACTTCTAAATCTTCCTCTGGTCAGAAGATGCCCACTCGCCAGGGAGGACAGTCACCACCAGCTTTTCACCAGTGATTCAACCAGGCTTAAGGCCTGGGCTGTGGCCAGGAGGGAGATTCACATCTCCATGAGCTCAGGAAGCCATTACTTCCTTTCATGTACTACTTGGGATTATCTCCTGAGAATGCCTGGGTATACTTGGCCACAGGCTTCAGCCAGGATGCTGACTGGATGTATGTTGGAGATACTTGCACACTTTTTCCGGTGGCTGTGACCACGTGCCCATCACTTCAGGAGGGGGTAGTCCGGAGATCCCAAAGCTTGGTTTCAAGTTATTCTCATTACCTCCCCTCTTTGCAGAAGAATTTTCCTTGCCAAAGTCTGCAAATCCTACTTGGGTTTATAACTTGATTGGATTTTATCCATATAAAACAAACTTCTTTTGCTTTTCAGAACTTCCTATTTTCCTGCCCAAATCTCTAAAAGCTATTTTACTTGGACTGAAATCCTACAATTCTTGCAAAACCTTCCTTTCTTGGGGCCACACAACTCTCTCTCATAAACATTAAGTAATACGGGTTGAATCATGGATCTCTCCAGGGGTTTAAGTGCAAGGGTATTAGACCCATCCCAGCAGACAAGCAACTGCTTTTCCTGGCAACACACTGCGAGTACTTGGTATGTTAAACCGTACACAACAAAACTTGCCTTAAAAATTATGTAATTCAAACCAGACTTGG
This sequence comes from Monodon monoceros, assembly GCF_005190385.1. NCBI lineage: Eukaryota > Metazoa > Chordata > Mammalia > Artiodactyla > Monodontidae > Monodon > Monodon monoceros. The sequence goes on along the minus strand of NW_021703780.1, from coordinate 71,689,008 downwards.
ACGTCCCTGGTGGCACAGTGGTTTAGAATCTGCCTGCCAGGGGCTTCCCTGGTGGAGCAGTGCTTAAGAATCCGCCTGCCAATGCAGGGGACATGGGTTCAAGCCCTGGTCTGGGAAGATCCCACATGCCACGGAGCAACTAAGCCCATGTGCCCCAACTACTGAGCCTGTGCTCTAGAGCCTGCGAGCCACAACTACTGAGCCCACGTGCCACAGCTACTGAAGCCTGCGCACCTAGAGCCTGTGCTCTGCAACAAGAGAAGCCACCACAATGAGAAGCCCATGTAATGCAATAAAGAATAGCCCCCCCCCCCCCCCCCCGCTCGCAGCAACGAGGATGCAATGCAGCCATAAATAAACAAACAAATTAATTAATTAAATTAAATTTAAAAAGAAACAAACCAGACTCTATCTTAATTATGCCCATCAGGGTCATTGGTGAGCTGGAATCTGGGTGTGTCCAGGGATAGCTAGCTGCCAAATCCCAGTGATTGCAGAAAATCTGGCAGAATTTCCCACTGACCCTGCCCCACCCCTTCCCCCTGCAGAAGGCTCCACACCCCAGGTGCCCTCTGGGGTGGACCATTTCCGAGTTCATCAATTTCCATGAGAAGGTACATGGTATGTGACCACAGTAGAGATGTCCAGATGTCACAGCTGGCTTCCAGCTGGGTTAAGAGTGACTTTGCAGAGACTGGTGCCTAGATTCAACTGACCAGTTTCCTTACCCGAGTGACAAAAACAAGGGATCCCAAAAACTAGCTCATTTCCTTCATTTTCCTGAGGAATGAAACCCATGATTTTCAGTTCCTCAGAGGAGTGAAAACAGCAACAAGGAATCCAGTAATTCCTGTTATCTGCAGACTTAACAAGTCAGCCAAACAAGTCAGCCGAGCCTGAGGCAGTGGCCAGGAGCCTGCTCTCCAGACACTGCTGTCCTCTCTTCAAGCCCTGAAGCCAGGGGAGCCCGGGATGTCTCTGCTGCTGGCCACCCTGCTGCTTCTCCTCTCCACCCACAGCGCCCTGGCCCTGAGGATCTGCTCCTTTAATGTGAGGTCCTTTGGGAAATCCAAGAAGGCAAACTGTAATGCCATGGATGTCATTGTGAAGGTGAGCCCCCTTTCCTGTCAGAAGGATCGCTGGACACCCTTCACACTCTCTCTACAGCTTTCAGACTTTAAGAGACTCAGGAGGAATTTAACTGAAGTTAGTCCCTAGGGTGAAGGTAGCGTGTGTGTGTGTGTGTGTGTGTGTGTGTGTGTGTGTGTGTACGTGAGCTTCTTCCTCGTTCTCTCCCCCTCCAGCCATCAACCTTATCCCAACTTCCAATTCTAATCTTTCTCCCCACTTAGATAAGACTTTCCTTGGGTAATCTGACCAATGTCTTGGGACTGTGTTCACATTCCTCTGGAGGCAGTTGACTCGCTTTATTTAGAGGTTAATTTATTTTTGATGCTGGAGTTAAAACCCTTCCCAGGACTCTGGGTTTTATTACCTTAGAAAATCCCAGAGGCACCACATTGTGGTGGGAGCGCCAGGAGCCCTGGGTTCAGCTTCCACCTGGCAGCCAGGTGCGCCGGGCTCCAGAAGGCCTTTCTCCTCCCTGAGCCCCCCACCCCGTGCCTTTCAGCAAGAAAGGGTTATTGTGAAATGTAAATGCAGCACGGGGTTATTGTGAAAATGTAATGAGTCCATGATAAGAGCTAGCATTTATAAAGACTTCGCTAAGCCCACTATATGCCAGGCACTGTAGACGCTTTATATAAGACAACTCATTTAACTTATGTTAAATAAGCTATGATCACACCTGTCATGTCTTCATAAATATTGGCCATCACTTCTTCACCCACAATTCCTTCCTCATAAAGCAATTTTCTTTCTTAGTAACAGCTTAATTTTTTAAAATTATAGAGGTATAATTTTTCAATTATAAACATAATTTACAAATTAATTTTATTAAATTAAAAAGTCATTATGGACTATTTTGAAAATACAGAAACATATAAAGAAGTATCTTATCACTTGAAGACAACAGTTGTTGGTACTTGGGTAACTTTGTTATGGGCATTTTTCTATTTTGCAGCATGGAGACACCCTATATCATCAGTTTTGTATTCTGCTTTTATATGAGAAGTATTTCACATGTTATTCATATTCTTTTAAAACACAACTTTTAATGCCTTATGCTGTGTTTGCAACATGTTTCATTTAATGCTTTCCTATTTGGGGATGCTTAGGCTGTTTCCAATTTTTCTGTTGCAATGCATCTTCCTCTTTGATCTGTGTAAGTAATAATAATAACAATGCTTTGTTGTTTGCCTCCTATATGTCTGGCACTGCTCTAAGTATCCATCTGTCCTCCAGCAATCCTGTGAGGGAATGACTATTATGCCAATTTATAGATGAGGAAACTGAGGTGTAGAGAAGTAGTAGATACCTTTTTACAATGGAAAACATTCCTCAAAGTGGGAAAACTAGACCAAAGGATTAATGCATTTTTTAAGGCTTTTGATACATATTCTAAAATGTCTTCCAGAAAGATCTGACAGTGATAAGTGACTAAATCAGCAGGCTGGCTGGATGACCAGCACCCAGCTCTCCTTGGTGAACCCTGCAAGGCTGATGCCATGAAATGCAAGCCTATATATATATTTTTAACATCTTTATTAGAGTATAATTGCTTTACAATGGTGTGTTAGTTTCTGCTGTATAACAAAGTGAATCAGCTATACATGTACATATATCCCCATATCTCCTCCCTCTTGTGTCTCCCTCCCACCCTCCCTATCCTACCCCTCTAGGTGCTCACAAAGCACTGAGCTGATCTCCCTGTGCTATGCGGCTGCTTCCCACTAGCTATCTATTTTACATTTGGTAGTGTATGTATGTCCATGCCACTCTCTCACTTTGTCCCAGCTTCCCCATATCCTCAAGTCCATTCTCTACGTCTGCGTCTTTATTCCTGTCCTGCCCCTAGGTTCTTCATAACCATTTTTTATTTTTAGATTCCATATATGTTAGCACACGGTATTTGTTTTTCTCTTTCTGACTTACTTCACTCTGTATGACAGGCTCTAGGTCCACCCACCTCACTACAAACAACTCAATTTCGTTTCTTTTTATGGCTGAGTAATATTCCATTGTATATATGTGCCACATCTTCTTTATCCATGCATCTGTCAATGGACACTTAGGTTGCTTCCATGTCCTGGCTATTGTAAATAGTGCTGCAGTGAACATTGTGCTATACGACTCTTTTTTTTTTTTTTTTTTGGCGGTACGCGGGCCTCTCACTGTTGCGGCCTCCCCCATTGCGGAGCACAGGCTCCGGACGCGCAGGCTCAGCGGCCATGGCTCACGGGCTCAGCCGCTCTGCGGCATGTGGGATCTTCCCGGACCGGGGCACGAACCCCCGCGTCCCCTGCATCGGCAGGCGGACTCTCAATCACTGCGCCACCAGGGAAGCCCTATATGACACTTTTTGAATTATGGCTTTCTCAGGGTATATAATGCAAGCCTACTGATGGAAGGATCCAGACTTGGACATAGTCTTCCTCCTCTGTCGCTACACAGGTGCATTCTCAGCCCCCAGCACTTCTTAATGGCTGCACAGGCCAGTGCTGGTGGCTCTCTCTTCTATGCCCTTCTTGGAGAGGAAACTGGAACATACATGTGCTCTGGAAACAGGACCAGTGGCATATTCCCCCCGCTCCATGTCTTTGGAGAGGACGAAATTAACGCTGGGGATACCCTGTCCTTCAGCAACAAATTCCAGCCCACCACGACCCCATACACACAAAGGTCCCTGTCGTCTCTAATGGGCTTCGACTTGGTCTGCACCCTGGTTTCCAGGTTATTGCTCGTCCTGAAGGAGCCTCTCCTGCATTTTTACTAAGTTCTTCCTCACCTCTCAGGGCCTGTTCAAATGCCTCCTCCTCATTGGAGACTTTCCTGATCCTCTGGGCAGATGCAATTAATTATTCCTCAACATTCTCACAGCTCTGACTTTTATTTAGCACAACTTTCATTTGCCTCTCATTGTAGCTAGTTCTTTGCATTTGTCACTCTCACTGATAATGAGTCTTTGAGGGCGGAACTGTATTTTAATAGTTTAGCATGCTGGGCTTTGCGGTCATGTTAACCTGAGTTCAAATCCTATTCTACCACCTATACCAGCTGTGTGACTTTAAACTAGTTACTCAATCACCCTGAGCTTTGTTACCTCCTATGCTTAATGAGCTAAAAATCTGATAGGGTTGATGAGGCTCAGAGTAGGCTCACAGTAAATGTTATCTCTTACAGTTATTAACATTATAATTATACCTCTTTATTTCTGTAGTATCCAGCCTGGTATTCTTCACCTACTAAGGGTTTAATAAATATTTACTATTATTATTATTGTAATTATTCAAGCAAAGCCAAGAGGTAGGACGTGCAGGGGTCATGACCCTGGGCTCTGGACTTGGGTTGCCTAGGTTCACATTCTGCCTCAGCCACTTTCTAGCTGGGTGACTTTGGATACTATCTCAGCTTTCCCAGAAAGAACCTCAGGCTCTTTGTCTTTAAAATGGACACGATAATAGTACTTACCTCAGGGAGTCCATCATTTATTTCAGAGAAGTTAGTTAATTTAACAAAGCACCCAGTTTGATACTTAAAACATAGTGCCTAACAATAAAAAAACAAACAACCCAATCGAAAAATGGGCAGAAGACCTAAGTAGACATTTCTCCAAAAAAGACGTAGAGATGGCCAATAGGCACATGAAAAGATGCTCAACATCGCTAATTATTAGAGAAATGCAAATCAAAACTACAATAAGGTATGACCTCACACCAGTCAGAATGACCGTCACTAAAAAGTTTACAAATAACAAATGCTAGAGAGGGTGTGGAGAAAAGGGAACCCTCCTACACTGTTGTGGGAATGTAAATTGGTGCAGCCACTGTAGAAAACAGTACGGTAGTTCCTCAGAAAAGTAAAACTAGAATTACCATATGATCCAGCAATCCCACTCCTGGGCATATATCCAGACAAAACTATCATTCAAAAAGATACACGCACCCCTATGTTCATAGCCGCACTATTCACAATAGTCAGGACATGGAAACACCCTAAACATCCATCAACATATGAATGGATAAAGAAGATGTGGTATTGAATACATATATACAATGGAATACCACTCAGCCATAAAAAAGAATGAAATAATGCCATTTGCTGTAACATGGGTGTAACTAGAGATTATCATATGAAGTGAAGTAAGTCAGAAAGAGAAAGACAAATACCATGTGATATCACTTATATGTGGAATCTAAAATATGACAAAAATGAACCTACCTATGAAGCAGAAACAGACTTACATACATAAAAAACAGACTTGTGGTTGCCAAGGGGGAGAGGGGAGGGGAGAAATGAGTGGGAGTTTGAGGTTAGTAGATGCAGACTATTACATATAGAATGGATGGACAACAAGGTCCTACTGTATAGCACAGGGAACTATAGTCAATGTCCTGGGACAAAGCATAATGGAAAAGAATATTAAAAAGAAAGTCTAAAAAAAAGAACGTATATATATATGTATAATTGTATATATACAATTATACATATATATATATATAATTGTATATATATATATATAATTGTATATATATATATATAATTGTATATATATATATATATATGTATAATATATGAGTCACTTTGCTGTACAGCAGAAATTAACACAACATTGTAAATCAACTATACTTCAATTAAAAAAAAAATAGTAACATAGTATGTTATGTTATAGTAAGTGCCCAATAGAAGATTTCATTATTTGTAGTAAATGGCCTCACAACCCTGGGAATTCTCTCTCTGCAGGTCATCAAACGCTGTGACATCATACTCCTGATGGAAATCAAGGACAGCAACAACATAATCTGTCCCACACTGCTGGAGAGACTGAACGGGTAAAGACAGGGCCCCTGGACACTGTCGGCTCAAAGCCAGGTGCAAGGGCATCTGAAAGTCCCTGGGAACTGAAACTAGCGTGAGAGCCAGCACTGGCCCAGACTACCAGGTCACGTGGCCAACACTGCCCAGGCTTTCAACTTTATTAACCGTGGTCCTGAGAACGTTCAACCAGCTAGTGTTTTTTTTGTTTTTGCGGTACGCGGGCCTCTCACTGCTGTGGCCTCTCCCGTTGCGGAGCACAGGCTCCGGACGCACAGGCTCCGGACGCACAGGCTCCGGACGCGCAGGCTCAGCGGCCATGGCTCACTGGCCCAGCCACCCCGCGGCATGTGGGATCCTCCCGGACCGGGGCACGAACCCGCGTCCCCCGCATCAGCAGGCGGACGCCCAACCACTGTGCCACCAGGGAAGCCCCAACCAGCTAGTTTTAACATGATAAAGCAAAAGAGGGAAACGCGTGAGGAGTCAGGACCGAGAGAAATGAAAGAAACAGACTAGAGGCTGAGCTGAGAAGTATTGTTACAAAGAAAAGATTGAGCGCAAATATGTAATCATGATATACCCACAGGCTGGAATATCATGTAGCGATCAAAAGTCATGGTTACCACAGAATAGGTTAGAGCTAAATATTCTAGCATGGAAAAATGGCTACCATATATGGGAAAAAGCAAGCTCAGAATTGTAGGTAGAAGAGCCCGTTTTAGTAGTCACACTACATCATATATGAATGAGGGTGTGCTTGAGTTTGCGTCAGCATAAAAGAAAGACAGGAAGGATGTGCTCAAGCTGTTATTAGTGGTTACTTCTGGGGCGGTGGTGGGTACGACTGGAGGACCATTGTGGAAGGGGTGTGAGAAGAAAATGGGGAACATTTGCTTTTTATTTTATATACTTCTGTATGATTTGAATATTTGACAAAAATTCTGAATTGACTCTATAAATTAAAATTTTATAAATGAATGTCCTCGAATAGCTTTCAATGATATTGGGTTATATTTATGATTTATTTCTCAAAGAATAATCACCCCAGAGTGAGTTAAAAATGCATATTCAAGGGCCCCTGTCTATTACTTCTGAGACACACTAATTTCTTAAAACTTCTAATATAATGTTTCTTTTGTAGATATAAGATTAAACAATAGAGTATACAATAGGTACCAAGTTCAATTCTGTAAAAAAGCAAAACGAAATAAAAAACATATAAAAGATTCAAAGGCAATGAACCAAAATGTGGACAGTGGTACAAATTTACAAGGAATTTAATGTGATTTCTGCTTCTATGTGTTTTCCGAATTTTCTACAATGAGCATGTTACACTCCCCCTTCCCTTTTCTTATGATATAATTTAAACATAGTTAAAAGCACAGAGGAGATAACAAACAGCTATGTACCCCCCCATTCAGATTGAAAAAACAGTGATATCTGGCCATTATTATACTATTTTTATAATTAGGAAAACTCACATTGTGTTTTAGAAATGAATGGTCAATCCAGCCTCATTAGGCTGGGGAGGAAGAGCCTTGGATTCTCTCCTTCACACACAGGGCTCTTTGGACTGACCGCACCCACCCACTCTGGGCCTCAGTTTCTCATCTGAAACCTCAGACTTGGAGCAGTGTGTCTCCTTTTTAGCCTCCCAGGTCTTCTGTTTCTGAGTCTGCTCTTGACAATGACAGAGGGAGTGTAGCCCAGGGGTTAGGCACCTACGCTCAGCTCAGACCACCTGGGTTTGGATTCTGGCTTTGCCACAAAGGGCAAGTTACTGAACCTCACTGTACCTCATTTTCCCCATCTGTAAATGGAGATAATAATAGAACCCACCATCTTCCTGGGATGTGGCGATAATTAAATTTAATCATCCATGTAAGTGGTTGAGCTGTGCCTGGTATGGAGCAGTGGCGACTAAACATTGGGATGTTCATTACTCGTCAAAGTAAGGGAATTGTGATGGCAAGTGACGGTCCAGAGGGCCGTAAGAAACAGCTACCGTTAACACCCTAACCAGGGTATCACAGTTGCCAGGCATCCTGTTAATCAATTTACATGTGCTATTTCATTTCCTCCCCACAACAACCTGTAGAGTAGGTACTGTTACTGCTTCCCTTATAGCTGAGGGGCTGAGGCACAGAGAGCAGGGACCTGCTCAAGGTCACCCAGCCAGTAAATGGCCAAACCTACTTTTGAACCTGGGTCGTGTCTGTCTCCAAGGCCAATGCTCTATTCTGAGCCCCCTCACCCGTCCTTGGAGTGGCCCTGGCCAGTTTTCAGAATTATGAGGGATGGAGGGGATGGGGGCTCCAGGCACCTGCCCGCAGTTGGTCTGGATTAAGTCCTGCCACCTCCAGTGGTCTCGGTTCTCCCCAACCTCCCTAGACTGTGCCATGGACTCCAGGCAGAGCCAGGCCTGTTTGTCTCCTAATTCCCTGTAAGCCAGGAGGGGCCCTTCTCCTTTCACAGCTGAGTCACTGCGAGTAGTTTGCCAACCCAGGACTCGGCAAGGCTAGATTCAGGACAGGGCCAGCCTTCCCAAACTGGAAGCCCAGCAGAATCTGCTGTCTGCACTCCTGGGGCTCCCATGACCAGATCTGCCTTAGAATATTCATTCCCAGGAATTTCTGTAGGGTCTAAGTTGACCCCTAAACATTCTCCTTTTTTCCAATGGAACCTGAGAGTACGCCACAGCTTAGACATGCCCCAGATCTTCTCGTGGGAAGATGAAGTAGAACCGCGTCAGGCTCTGCCCAGGGTGGAGTTATCAGCAAGTTTGGCAAACACATCTGAGAGTCAAGCTTCCCTGATAAGGGTGAGGGGTAGGATCAATGGGACTTCATGACAATATCCTCAGCCCCCAGGACAGAAACAATAGCTGATTTGGAATCATAGTTCCAGGACTTCTGAGAAAATGCCTGGGGGGTTTTCAGAGCAGAAAAGAATGTCCAAAAAAATGTTACTGGGAATCCTGCATGTGATAAATGCTCAGGAGTGGTGCATGGACAGGGTGACCTAGTGAGGTATACTCCACCAGGAAGTATGAGGTGCAGCCCAGCCACGGGCCAGAACAGTGTTTCATGGTCTCAGTGGTGTCCCACAGGTACAGGCCAAAGCAGGTGGATTTGGGGGTGAGTAGGATCTGAGTCCAAATCCCAGCTTTGTACTTGCAAATTATAAAAATGGAGTAACAATAGTACCCACCTTATAAGGACAAGAAATAATGGCTGTAAAGATCCTGGTAGATGTTACAGTCCCAGTCAATGGTGGTGGTCCTTCTTATGAGACTCAAAGCTTATGATGAACAGAAGTCCTCCTACATGATGTCACGGGAGATACAGAGGCAGACCGGAAGGAGGGGAACCTAGGCAGTAGAGAAATGTTTGTTCTTTAAGATGAAATGTAAACTCTTTTTTGTCTTCCAGAAACTCAAGAAGAGGCAAAACATATAACTATGTGATTAGCTCTCGTCTTGGAAGAAACACATACAAAGAACAGTATGCCTTTCTCTATAAGTAAGTATAAATTATGCTTGCTGGAACATGGTTCACTTATCAATTATGACTGTGAATAGAATCAAAATCTTTCCTTTAAAACCAAATTTGGATCTCTAACCAGTTTTCAATATTGATCAAAATAATTGCTGTCAAAATCAGGGCTGATGCAAAGTATTAACTCTTCAAAACTAATCTACTGGTTGACTCAGTGACCTGGTCAGGAGAGTGAAGAGTTCTTTTTTCTTCATGGCTAAGTCCTGGCTGGTGATGGAAACCTGAGTTGCCCAGCATGGCTGCTCTGGGACTTAATATTCTCATCTTCTTCGTACTAATAATTTGTTTTGAATCTGACCTTTAAGTTGTGAGTTCCCTAGATAACTAGTATTGCTCAGATCTTCAGCTCCCAAAGGGCTCTGGTCCTTGAGAAGACTCGACTGAGCCTTGTTCTCAGGCAAAAGATCCCTTCCAGCGCTCAAGCCTGCAGGGGAGGCCAACAGAGCTGTGAGAACCTACGTCTCTGCTTCTTGAAAGAAGGAAGAAGACAACCAACTCATCTGGGAGGACTTTCTTTTTTTTTTTCTTCTAGGGAAAAGCTAGTGTCTGTGAAAGCAAGCTACCTCTACCATGACTACCAGGCTGGCGATGCAGATGTATTTTCCAGGGAACCCTTTGTGGTCTGGTTCCAGTCACCCCACACCGGTGAGACCCACAGGCCCCTCTCACCCCTGATATCCCCAGCGATCCCATAAACGGGCAGCAGTCCTGAGTGTGGGCTGTGATCCCAGGGTTTATGCAGCACCTTTAGTGAGGCATCAGGCTTGAGATGACCATTAAGAACTTCTAACCCTTGAATGTAGAGGATGCAGTATAGTTTGATGACACTAGGCTGGGTTCTCAGAATGCCACGACTCAAGACTTCCTCAGCTAAGAAGCCACTTTCTTAAATCAGTGATAACCTTACTCTCTTTGGAGCATTTAGGCTGATGGAAATTATTTACAAAAATCCCTTAGTCCCAATCAAGTACAGCTATTCCTTCATTTGAAAAATTCGAGCAATGGCCAGCAAAGATGATCTCCCAACCTAGAATCACACTGTCCCTCCAGTACCCACTGAGCAATCTCCCGCACAGACTGGGGATGGAGAGGAAATCCAAAAGATTGCACCCTGATCTCTGACAACAATAGTACTTGTATTAGTCACTAACAATTATTGATCCCTGATTAGCGTCAGGTTCCTGTAATCTTTGCAACACCCTGCAAGGTAGCAACTAGGATTATCTCCACTTTACACTGGAAGAGACTGAGGTTCAAATAGATGGGGTCACTTATTCAAGGTCACCCAGCAGTTATTGAAGTGGACGAGCCAGGGTTGCAACTCAAACTGGCATCTCGGGAGCCCACACTTTTTACCACCATGCAACCCTCAATGGACGGTCAAAAATTAATTTGGTTTATAGACTGGAACTATATAGAATCAAATATTTTTCAACACCCACTACATGTCAGGCTCTGTTCTGGGCACTGGACAAGACAGACGAAAGGTCCCTGCCCTTGTGAAGTTATGTTGCAGCGAGGGAGACAGATAATGACCAAATAAATATATGCAGAGCTGTACATATGAACACCTATATCTATACTACACAAATATTAACATCTTGAACTATGAAGTTCACTATTTTGGCAGAGGGTTAATTAGCTCAGGGGCAGAGTATTTCAGGAAAACAAACATGGGAGAATAGTAGGAAATTCTCAGTAGGAAAACAAAAAACAAAAAAAAATGAGGAGATGGGGGCTATTGAGGGCAAGAAATGCCTTTCAGAGAGCATGTTCAATAATTGTCTTTGTCATGTACACAACTCACACTTAGCTCACCTGGCAGTGTTAGGAGAGGCCCTCCCCACCAAATCATTATTTCTTCTCTGAGAGAGTCCTCAGCCTTTGTGAACTGCTGAACAAACCTGTTTGTCTGGAGCTTCCACCCTTCCCTACCCCTCCCTCCCACCTCGGCTGGGATGGCACTACAGCTGTGTCATGTTTGGAGTCTTCTATCTTGCCCAAGGAAATGTCTTTATGTCCTGCCTGTTTGGGATTAAAGATGAAGGAGTTGGCCATTCATCTATCTTTTCTTTCCTCCATTTATTCTCTCATTCATTCATTCATGTATTCAATCAACAAACATTTCTGAGCACTTCCAATGTGCTGGGCACGGTGCTAGGTGCTGGAGCCAAGAGGGTGAACAAGACAGATAAGCCTGCTCTCACAGAGTTTAGGTTCCAGTGGGCCAAACTAAGGAGCTAAGCAGGTAATTTCAGAGCATGAAGGCAGTAAGCAGGGTTCACTGAATAGCGGGGTGAGGGGCCACCTTAGACAGGGCAATCAGGGATGGCCCCTTGGAGGTGACAGTGGCTGTGACCCGAAGAAGCCAGTCACAGAGAGGTGGTGGAAAGGCATTCTGGAGGGAGGAGGGCACAGTGAGCATACAAGCTCAGAGGTGGGAAAGGAGCTGGGGTGTTTAGGGGACCAAAAAGAGGTTGGGGAGTGGAGAGGAGGAGTGTGGGGGAGAGTGAGAGACAGGCTGCTGGACCAGGGTGTGGTCCTGGAGACAGGCTGCCGGTCTGAGTCCCGGCTCCCTGCTGTGGGACTTGAGCAGTGATCACTCAACAGCCCCCTGCTCCTGAGTAGGAGTGAGGACCCAGGCACAAAACAAGGGAAAGCCCGAGGAGGAGGTATTCAGAACGACACAGATGGGCAAGACGCCCACCCCTCTCTCAGGCTCCCTCAGTCCCTCCTGGTGGGCGAGGTTTTCAGACATTCCACAAAGGACCACTTTATGTTTTAAATAAACTTTTCCAGGCTTTTTTTTTTTTTTTTCTGATTACAAAAGGAGTATAAACTGACAAGCCTCAATTTTTTAAATTAGAAAAAACATTTTTTTCTTAGTACAAAGCCAAACAGCCTTCATATTTTTAAAAAATAGAAAATACAGGGTTTTTTAAAATGAGAAAATAAAAACACCCACAATGCCGGTGAGGAACACTGTCTACCAGCTTTCTCTTAGCCACGCAGGGCGAGTTGGAGAAAAGAGGCTTTCGTGTGCTGAGAAGAGCGGCCTTATGACCCTAAGATCATTCAAATCTCAACCACTGGACCCTCTGGAAATGGGGGGCCCCAGATGACACAGTCCGTGCCTTTTGGGGGCACAGCCTGTTTCCCTCAAGCAGTGTTCGTGGAATCTCGCCAGAGGAAACGTGTGACCTCTGCCTCTTTCCTCTTCCTCAGCTGTCAAGGACTTCGTGATTGTTCCCCTGCACACCACCCCTGAGACATCCGTTAAAGAGATTGACGAGCTGGCTGATGTCTATATGGATGTGAAACGTCGCTGGAAGGCGGAGGTGATGACCCTCTGTGTCTGCTGAATGCCCATCTAGCAGGGGCAGAATCTGGTCCCTGAGAGGCATGAGTGGCTCTGAGGGAGGGCAAGGACGCAGGGCCTGTGCAGACCACCACCACTTTAGAGTCTCATTTTAGGCCTTTCCTCAGCCCTAAATATCTCTCTGTTGAATCTGCCTGGGTACCATCCACGGGGGCCTTGGGAATTCATACACTGCTCCACTAATAATGGCTGCCAACATTCACTGAGCGAATGAGTACCTGGTGCCGGGCACTGTGCTAAGGCTGGACATGGACAAGTTTATTTAATCCTCCCAATAGCCTGAGGAGATAACTATTTTGATCATTCCCACTTCACCAGTGAGAACAGTAAGACAAAGAGAGGTCAGGAGTCTTTCAGCTACAAGTGACAGAATCTCAAAATGGCTCATGAAAAGGAAGAGCAATTTATTGGTTCAGGCATAGATGGACACAGGGCTCAGACAAGGTAATCAGAACTTGTCTTGTCTCTCTCTCCATCTCTTGACCTTCCTTTCCCCTGGGTGGGCTCCATTCTCAGGCTGGCTCCACCCTTGGGATGGTAAGATAGCTGCCAGCAGCTTCCAGAGCAACTGACAAATGTTCTGCCCCCACAATGCAACAAATACCCTGGGATTGAGTCTCATTGGCTATGATTGTGTCACATGTCCGTCCGTGAACCAATCACTGTGATCAGGTGGTTGAGATGCTCTGATTGGTTAAGTCTGTTTCAGCTTTACCCCAACCTCATGGACTAAGGTGGAGGAGGGAGATGGTTTCCCAAAGAAATTAGGGGTGCTATTCTCACAGAAGGGGAATACATCCACCATCCCTCTTGGTTTCAATTATTTCCTCATGTGGACAACAGGGATGCCACCTCCTGTGTCTGCGAGGCCTATGAAAGCTCTTGGCAAATATGGAAGTGCTTCAGAGGGCTCTTCCTCATTCCTCTTTTCTCCTTTTGAGATATGACTCCAGTGACCCCCTTCCTCCTCCTCAGTTTTGCTGCTCTAAGTGCAAAATCAGTCAAATAAAGTGTGGACACAGAGCTGGGGCATGGCGCACCCAAGGGGTATATTTCGTTACTTATTTGTAAAAAGCAGGGCAAGAGAAAGACTCATTTGTTCCTAAAATTATAAATTCCACTCATTCATTCAGCAAGAATTTATTGAGCATCTGTTAAGTGCCAGGCAGTGGGGAGCCATCAGTGGCACAAAAATGAACAAGAGGGGAAACTCTTGTGCTCTGAGGGAGGGGCCTTCAGTGAGGCTCATCAGGGTTCAATAGCCTACAGTGGGTCACTTTACCCCTCTATCCTTTTTCCACAGGGCTGTCAAAGTTTCCTTCTACCTCCTGGTGTTTATTCTAAGATTTAAATTAAACTTTAGAAAATGCTTAACGCTGAGCCTGGTACACAGTGAATGCTCAATAAATCATGCCTATATTAATAGAAGCTGGTTGACACTCTGGTTAAGGATGACATCCTGTCCTCAACTGCGCCCACCGACCTCAGGGAAAACCATGATACCCAAGGTCAAAATAAAATGTTTTTGACGAAAACTCTAAAGTTAGCAACAGTGCCAAACAATAGCACAAACAAGGAAATCTGTGTTTCCTCTTGAGGAATATTAAAATTCTGTTTCAAGAGCCCTGCAAGGAAGAACACTTCCAAGATAGAATGCTCTGATGGTGGCCTCGGGGCAGAGGCGGAGAGCTCATTCTATCACCCCCCCCCACCCCCCACTCAGGCCTCTTCTCACTTCCCCAATAGGCAAAATTTCCACAGGAGTAAGTTCCTAGTTTCAAAAGAGGAGAGAAAGAGCAGTGCCAGAGCTGTCAAATATACCACCCGAGTTCATTTTCCCTGCTTGCAAACAAAAGGCATCAAGTCATTCATATGTTTATACCTTACAGTAGTTTAAGCCAGAGACAAAAGAAGTGAGGGAATAACTGAGCTGGATTCTTCCACCCCCACCTAAATCTGCACCCCAAATTCGAGAGATTTGGTGACTAAGAACAGGAGGGAGCAGCTACAGCAAACAACCTTCTTCCCACCGAGGACACACTCCCTTGTCATACTCGCCTGTCAAATACTCATCAGAACTGTGACTCAATTTTAAACTGTGGCCTCTTCTTTTAAAAAGCAAAATGAAATTAAGACCCTTTATTATTTTGCTAGGGCTGCCGTAACAAAGTACCAAAGACTGGGTGGCTTAAACAACAGAAATTTATATCCTCACAGTTCTGGAAGGCTGGATGTCCAAGACCAAAGCGGCAACAGGGTTTGGTTCTTCTGAGGCCTCTCTCCTTGGTCTTCCCTCTCTGTCTATGTCCTAATCTCTTTTTATGAGGACACGAGTCACATCAGATTAGGGTCCACCCATATAACCTCATTTCACCTGAATTAGCTCTTTAAAGGTCACCTACAAATACAGTCACATTCTTAGGTACTGGGGGTTAGAACATATGAATTTTATGCATCTGGGGGGACACAATTCAGCTGATAATAGAACTCGTCGTTTATTGGGTGTGCGAGATGGAGTCATTGCTATCAGTTCTGCCTGAAAGCATTCGACAACAATGCCTACAGGTGACAGTTTCGCATCTTGTCTTTCAGAATTTCATTTTCATGGGTGACTTCAATGCCGGCTGCAGCTACGTCCCCAAGAAGGCCTGGAAGAACATCCGCCTGAGGACCGACCCCAAGTTCATTTGGCTGATCAGGGACCAAGAGGATACCACGATCAAGAAGAGCACAAACTGTGCCTATGACAGGTAGGAGGCATCTGCCAGACCATCGCTAGCCCACACAGTGCTCGGTGGCCCCCTCTGGGCAGATGAAGCTCTTGGCTTGGAGAGCTGAACCTAAATAGACTTTAAGCTTCTCCACTGGGTACTTTGTGCAGTATGCAACCTGCGTGGCCATATATGGTGGCCTTGGTCACTGTAGCTTAGCAGGCTTTGCTGTCAGACGGGCCTGGGTTCAAATCCTGGCTCTACCACTTAATATGTCTGGGACCAAGAGACTTAAGCTCTCTGTGTCTTAGTTCCCTTTCCCGTAAAATGGAGATTGTAGTAGTGCCTCACTCATACATGAAGACTAAACAAAGTAACATATATAAACCTTCACATGCAATGTCTGGAATATGGTAAATGCTCAATATATTCATTGGCTGTCAATTATTCCATCACAAAGACATACCACAGTTTACTCACTCAGTCCTCTGTCACTGGGCATTAGGTTATTACCAAGGGTTTGCTATTAAAAGCATAGCTGAAATGAACATCCTATATATGCTTTTTTTTTTTTTTGCCGGCACGCGGGCCTCTCACTGTTGTGGCCTCTCCCGTTGCGGAGCACAGGCTCCGGACGCGCAGGCTCAGCGGCCATGGCTCACGGGCCCAGCCGCTCTGCGGCATGTGGGATCTTCCCGGACCGGGGCACCAACCTGTGTCCCCTGCATCGGCAGGTGGACTTTCAACCACTGCGCCACCAGGGAAGCCCCTATATATGCATTTTGTGTTTATTTATGATTTCCTCAGGGTAAAAGTCTAAAAATGAGACTAGTTAGTGCAAGGAAATTTACACTTCTAATGCTTTTGCTATACACTTTTTTTTTTTTTTTGGCTGTGCCTCATAGCTTGTGGGACTTTAGTTCCCTGACCAGGGACTGAACCCGGGCCATGGCAGTGAAAGCGCCGACTCCTAACCACTGGACTGCCAAGGAATTCCTACACATTTCTGAATGCAAATATATACATTTAAGTAATAGCATTCTCTGGTATTTGTAAAGCCTCCCTGGAGATTTTCAGTCAGCTTTCAACTTTGCTCCTTAAGTCAGGAGGGAGGTGAGGGGGGGACCTGAAGCGTGTGAATGTTCATGACTGGCACATCCACAGCGGACACCACAGGCAGGAAAGTCCCTAGGAGCCCTGTTCCCAGGAGTGGTTGCTGTTCCCCAAGCTCAGTCTGCACGAGATGGCCATCTGCAAGCAGACAGTTTCCATTTCTCTAGTTTTGAGTTCTGATTTTCTTTCCCATCCCGTGACCTCCTCTGCTCCTGTTAGAGCTTTCAGGGCTGGTGCGCCCTCTGCAGACATCATCACTTCTGCTCCCCAAGGTGGAAACAGCCCTGGCCCTGGGGGAAGTAAAACCAAGGTGAGAAGTTACAGGAGACTGAGCTTCCTGGGTACCTGCCCCCTCCATCCCATTGTGAGGGGCTGCAGCAAAGCTGGTTGGAGAGGGCCACTCACCCACTCGCCCACTTGCATATGCCAGCTGTGTGGCCTTGGGCAGGTCAAGTCCCTTCTGTGGTCCCATTCTTTTTCCCTGGCAGAGGAGAGGGAGGTGATCGAAAGTAATGGAGCAGAAGAACAGTGAATCCCAGGGAAAGATGGATTAGATGGGGTGGCTGAACAGGTTAAAAAAGGTGTTTACTAAAGGACCCCCAGTATTACGCACTTGTATGCCAAAGGGTGGCAGGATTACAATGTGTTTTTTTAAACATTAATTTCTTGTTTTGCTGCTCTGAATTTTCTATGTTTTCCGTAACAGTATATATCTTTTACGGTTTGTAAAAAGGCATATGAGGGGAGAAGATGAAATGGCCTCAATTCCAGTCTTTGTTCTGTGCGCAAATATTTATTGAACACTTTCCATGTGCTGAGTGCTAGTGGACAGGCCGAGATGCCCAGAGCTGGCTGGGCACTGGAGCAGCCTCAGGGAGCTTAGTGTGATCTGCAGACTCACCGGCACACAGAACTAGCAGAAGTCTGAAATGGGGGAGCCTTAACTATGCTGCTCTTGACTCTCTGGGTCTGAAAGGATGGCTTCAAGAAATCTCCACCCAAGGGACTTCCCTGGCGGTCCAGTGGTTAAGACCTCTCCTTCCGATGCAGGGGGTTTGATCCCTGGTTGGGGAGCTAAGATCCCACATGCCTCGTGGCCAAAAAGCCAAAAAAACATCAAACAGGAGCAATATTGTAACAAATTCAATAGACTTTAAAAATGGTCCACATCAAAAGAAAAAAAACCTTTAAAAAACAAAAGAACTCTCCACCCAAATGCGAAGAGTTTACTTATGGAGATTAGTTAAAAATTAACCAGGTGGTGCTGGTCGCAAACAAAGGAAACCAGGTCAGCTGGTCCGAATCGGGGAAAGCTCATTGGACAGTCATGGGCTGGCAGTTTAACCCAGCTTGTCATTCTTCAGCCAGTCAGCTGGGGCCATGCAGACCCCAACTGCATCACCACACTTGGGATACATTAGATTCCATTTAACCACCACGTCCCCATTTTCTGTTATCACCGCAAAGCAACTGTACTATGGTTTTTCTCTATATTTGTCTTTAAATCTATTCATTTATTACTGAAATAAATATATTTTAAAAGGAAATTTCATAAAGCTAAGGTAAGAAAACAGCACCACTTGCCATAAATAAAATATAATTGTAAAAGTAAGCCCAGTGAAAACCGAACAATGTTACATTATACCTTAATTCTCTCATCTGCAGAATGCTCTCTCTTGGTCAAAATAGGAGCTTAGGGAGGCATGAAAGATAAACCAGAGGGCTTCCCTGGTGGCGCAGTGGTTGAGAGTCCGCCTGCCGATGCAGGGGACACGGGTTCGTGCCCCAGTCCGGGAAGATCCCACATGCCGCAGAGTGGCTGGGCCCGTGAGCCATGGCCGCTGAGCCTGCGCATCCGGAGCCTATGCTCCGCAACGGGAGAGGCCACAACAGTGAGAGGCCCACGTACCGCAAAAAAAAAAAAAAAAAAAAAAAAGATAAACCAGAACCTTTCTCCATAATTGAATCAGGAAAAGTGAAAATAATTGCAAAGGGAACATCTTTTCAGGACGCAAGCCACTGCAATGTGCTGTGATGTCCATGTCTCTTCTACCGCCAGGGCTCCCTGCTCACACAAGGGACACTGCCCTGGTGCCCACAGATCACCGCAGAGCTGACCCTGTTTCCCAACCATAGGCACTGTCCTGAGGGTCTCTGTCATGGAGGGGGAAATTTCTGCCTCAACCCCTCTTGAGTTCTTATGGCTGGACTATAATAAAATTGACACAAGACCAATTAATAGGAGAAAAAGAAACAAATCTTAATTTGTGCACATGGAGGTCTCATAGAAATAGGACCTAAGAAGTGGTCAAATCGCTGCAATATCTTTTTTGATCTACCTCCTAGAGTAATGAAAATAAAAACAAAAATAAACAAATGGACCTAATTAAACTTAAAAGCTTCTGCACAGCAAAGGAAACCATAAACAAAACAAAAAGACAACCCACAGAATGGGGAGAAAATATTTGCAAATGGAACAACTGACAAGGGATTAATCTCTAAAATATACAAACAGCTCATGCAGCTCTATGTCAAAAAAACAATCAAAAAATGGGCAGGAGATCTAAATAGACATTTCTCCAAAGAAGACATACAGATGGCCAAAAGGCACAGGAAAAGATGCTCAACATCACTAATTATCAGAGAAATGCAAATCAAAACTACAATGAGGTATCACCTCACACCAGTCAGAATGGCCATCATCAAAAAGACTACAAATAACAAATGCTGGAGAGGGTGTGGAGAAAAGTGAACCCTCCTACACTGTTGGTGGGAATGTAAATTGGTACAACCACTACGGAGAACAGTATGGATGTTCCCTAAAAAACTAAAAATAGAACTACCATATGATCCAGCAATCCCACTCCTGGGCATACACCCAAAGAAAACCATAATCCAAAAGGATACATGCACCCGTGTTCACTGCAGCACTATTTACAACAGCCAAGACATGGAAGCAACCTAAACGTCCATTGTCAGAGGAATGCGTGAAGAAGATGTGGCACATATATACAGTGGAATATTACTCGGCCATAAAAAATAATGAAATAATGCCATTTGCAGCAACATGGGTGGACCTAGAGATTATCATGCTAAGTGAAGTAAGCCAGACAGAGAAAGACAAATATCATATGACATCACTCCTATGTGGAACCTAATTAAAAAAAACAAAGATACAAATGAACTTATTTACAAAACAGAAACTGACTTACAGATATTGAGAACAAACTTATGGTTACCAAAGGGGGAATGTGGGATAAATCAGGAGCTTGGGATGAACACACCCACACACACACACACACACACACACACACACACCCCTATATATAAGATAGATAACCAAGAAGGACCTACTGTACAGCGCAGGGAACTCTACTCAGTATTCTGTGATAACCTATATGAGAAAAGAATCTGAAAAAGAATGAATATATATATATGTGTGTATAACTGAGTCACTGTGCTGTACACCTGAAACTAACACGACATTGTAAATCAACTATACTCCAATAAAATTAAAATAAAAAAAAAAGAAGTGGTCAAAGCAGGCAGCTTTTATACTTTTTAGACCAAAAAAACAATACATTTGTGAGGAATTGAGAGGACAAAGAAACTCAGGTTTTGGGTTCTCAATGAGTGAAGAATCTAAAGAGAATTTGGGCTTGGAGTAGTGAATTAAAGAAGTAACAAGGTTTGTTCACACAGTCTTCGTGGCCTGAATTCCCTGTCTCTGGGGATAAGGGTGCTGGTCCTTCCTTCTACCTCCAGATGCAGGGAGTGCATCTTTCATTCACAGGGGAGATTTATTTCCTGCTTTCAGGGAGACTGACAGGAGGGTCAGTGTCCCTACTGCATTAGCCGTTTAAGTAACTTTAATTCAAAATAATCAATATGCCATTGTGGCATATTTTGGGGTGGCCCGCCCTGAGCTTCCACACAAGCTAAAACCAGGGCTGGACTTTTGAACTCCATGTGAAGTGCCAAGCGGTTCAGTCATTCTAGATGTCAAGCAGGAAGCCTGGTTTGATCTCAGAAATCAACAGGGTGGATTAACGTGACTATCTTCCCCCTTCTTCTCCAGGATCGTGCTTAGAGGACAAGAGATTGTCACCTCTGTTGTTCCTCAATCAAACAGCATCTTTGACTTCCAGAAAGCTTACGGGTTGACTGAAGAGAAGGTACAGCTGTCGTCTTGTTTTTCTGTGCCACCGTCCTGGGAGGATGGGTTGGTGTCACCCAGTGGTGGTTCAGGTCACCAATGGAGATCTGACATTGAGCCACTGGACCTTGAGTCTCAAAGTCTATGATTCCGTGACTTGAGGACCTGCCTCAATTTCTGACTGAACTGGTGCAGGGACAATGCTCCCAGTGCACGTCCTGTTGGGTGACTTGGGGCATTTCATCCTGGGCCTCCCTCAGCTTGAATTCGTTCATCACTAAAATGAAAGTGTCTCCTAATTCCCAAATTTATCTCTCCTTTCTCTTTACAGGCCCTGGATGTCAGCGACCACTTTCCAGTTGAATTTAAACTTCAGTCTTCAAGGGCCTTCACCAACAGCAAAGAATCTGTCTCTCCAAAGAAGAAAAAAAAGACCAGTCGCGCCTAGATACAAGGGTGC
Source organism: Monodon monoceros (assembly GCF_005190385.1). Lineage (NCBI taxonomy): Eukaryota > Metazoa > Chordata > Mammalia > Artiodactyla > Monodontidae > Monodon > Monodon monoceros. The sequence goes on along the minus strand of NW_021703780.1, from coordinate 71,667,695 downwards.
CATTTTATTCACCATTTCTTGCCTCTACATAAAGCAGCTCCAATAGGTATGAACTGTTTCCGGCACTCAGGAAACAAGACTGGCCCAACTGCGTTCATTTTTCAACTTGTATCTAATTCATCTTGAGCCAAACTGGGAAGAGTGTCTTCTATTCTCCCTCTAGAGCTCGAGCTCATACCTCCCCTGAATTACTCAAAAGGAAACTAGGGTCTTTTGCAGTCCAAAACGATGGCCTTCATGTCGGGAGCTAGAGCCCCATCAGCTGTCACTGCTCTACGTGCCGAGAGAGGCCGCAGGAAGAGGAACATCAGCTTTCCGTCTTCTTGAGGGCGTCCTGTTCCATGCGAAACGACCAGAAATGCCAAGAACACCAAGGCCCCAACTGTAGCCCATGATTTGGGCAATGAACTGCTTCAGGATATGGCCCTCCTGTCTAAGGTCAGGCCACAATCATATCTTGCAGGGATGAAGGGTGAAGGCCATTCCCACTGGTCTCCCTGCCTCCAAATAGTCCTCCAACTCAGCCAGCCCAGTAACCACCAGTGTCATCCTTTGAAATTCCAATCTGACCACAGCACCCCCTCTTTCCCACCCCCTGCTTTAAAAGCCCCTGAAGGAGCTCCCATCACCACCTGGAGAGAGCCCAGGGCATTTGGACACCCATGAAGGTCTCTATTACCTGGCCTATCATGTCAGCCTTACCTTCATCCCACCTTGCACTTTTGTCTAGCAGGACTGCCCCTTCCCCGCATGCCCCAAGCTCTCCCTCCTTCTGGGCTCTGGCTCAGCCCAGCTCAGAGCCTGGGCAACTAACCCCGGCCACCCCAACATATGCCATACCCCTATTATAACATTCACCACACTGCATGTCACCAAGGCCACTATTTGGGCTCTTTGGGGGACCTGGTGGGACAAAGGCCCAGTGGGCTGGGAGGGACTGGAGGATTTTGTTATCTTTCTGCAACTAAAGACTGGCAGAGGAGTCCGGCAGCGAGGCACCATTTTACCTATATCCACGGTGACCATTTTTTTGGTTTGTTTTGCTTTGTTTTCCCTTATATTGTTTCTCTGTCCAAGTAGGACATAAACAGGGCTAAATCTGCAAGCAGTACCAAGGAATAAGCAAAGAGAAGGAACGCTGTGCCTTGGCCCCCCTGGTGTCCTGTCTCAGAAGCAGCCCCTCCTACCAGCTTACGCATTCCACCAGAGTCTGCATAAATAAGCACCGTGTGTAACTTTGAGAAATACAGAGTATAGCATTCTATACACGTGGTCCCTCTCTGCTGATTTTCCTAAATATATCCAGGACGATGTGACTTTCGATATAAGAAAACGAGACGGTAAGCCTGATTTTTTTTCTATAAATTTATTTATTTGTTTGTTTGTTTTTTGGCTGTGTTGGGTCTTCGTTGCTGTGCGCGGGCTTTCTCTAGTTGTGGCGAGCAGGGCTACTCTTCATTGCGGTATGCGGGCTTCTCATTGTGGGGGTTTCTCTTGTCGTGGACCATGGGCTCTAGGCACGTGGGCTCAGTAGTTGTGGCTCACGGGCTCTAGAGCACAGGCTCAGTAGTTGTGGCGCACGGGCTTAGTTGCTCCACGGCATGTGGGATATTCCCGGACCAGGGCTCGAACCCATGTCCCCTGCATTGGCAGGAGGATTCTTAACCACTGTGCCACCAGGGAAGCCCAGAGGCTGTATTTTTATTAACAGGACTTGCTTCATTGAAGGGTAGGCCAGGCAAGCCTTTGGGTACATATGGCTCTCACTTAATTATTTAGAATGAATTTCTGCCATACAAGGAATCAGGCGAAGTTTCCATTTCTTTCTTTCTTTTCTTGGTCATGCCAGGTGGCTTGCAGGATCTTAGTTCTCCGACCAGAGATTGAACCTGGGCCCTGGGCAGTGTAAGTTTGAAGTCCTAACCACTGAACCGCCAGGGAATTCCCTTTTTTTTTTCTTTAATAAATTTATTTATTTATTTTTGGCTGTGCTGGGTCTTTGTTGCTGCACGCAGGCTTTCTCTAGCTGCAGAGAGCAGGGGCTACTCTTCTTTGTGGTGCGCGGGCTTCACATTGCGGGGGCTTCTCTTGCTGCGGAGCATGGGCTCTAGGTGCACGGGTTTCCGTAGTTGTGGCGCACGGGCTTAGCTGCTTCGTGGCATGTGGGATCTTCCCGGACCAGGGCTCGAACCCGTGTCCCCTGCATTGGCAGGCGGATTCTTAACCACTATGTCACCAGGGAGGTCTTCCATTTCTTTATCATTCAACACAGCAAGTATTTTGGCAAGTCTTGAGAAATGGAGATGCCTCTATTTCCAGTCTTTGCTATTTTCTCGTCTTCATCAACATTCCTTTCCTGCCTCAAACAAACATGCCCCCCAGTGCCCTTCATCCTGTCCCTGTGAATCAGTGGCGCGGGTGGGAAGGAGAGAAGGGAGCTTCTCCAGGTCAGCGACCCTGGCTCCCATCTCTCCCTCGGACTGAAGAAGGCAAGTATAAAGGGCAGTTGCCAAACCGGGAGAGGAAAGAGTGACAAACTGGGGGCCACATCCCTCTTCCCTCCCAGAAGGAGAAAAAGCACCCAGCCCAGGGATGTGTGGGTGAGAGAGGGTCACACCTGTGTCAGCCACCTAGGACCCCTCTCGGGGCTTCCACCCAAATAGTCCTGAAGGCAGAGGCCACACTGAGGAGCCAGTATTCCACGTCACTAACCCACAGGTCACATCTTGAAGGAGGAGTGGGTAACCGCGGTCCCACAGGATGCTGGTAGCAGTGTGTTCAAGCTTTAGGATTCAGGGAAACTACTGAAATTAAGTAAATCTAAAGGAATTTCAAGGAAACAAGGATGCGCACACATACACACTCAATCCTTCTGGGAAAATGGGTTGGGAAACAGTGAGGGCTCTGCATGCAACACTAGCTGAATGACTGCTTGGTTCCCCAGGCTTCATGGGGCCAAGGGCAAAGGGGGCGGCCCTAGTCCAAGCCACTGACTCTTGTTTGATGACATCACAGCCTCCTTACTGGTCCCACCACCTCCCACTACAATCTGCTCTCCTCCCACAAGCAGGGTGTGCTCCCTAAAATGCAAATCTCATCCTATCTCTCCCCTGCCTTAAACCCTCAATGGCTCCCCATTTCTCTCCGGATAAAGACCCAAGTCCTCATCATGGTCCACAAAGCTCTGTGGTTCTTGGCTTTCACTTACCTTTCCAGCTCCATTTTCAACCATGTACATTCTGTAGCCACATCACTTTGTTCCTCTGTTCTTCAGGCTCTCCCCAGCCTCTGGGCCTCTTCACGTGCTGTTTCCCTCCTCCTGCATCACTCTTCTGCCCCTTTAGTTAGCAAACTTCTCATTCCTCAAAACTCAACTTAAAACTCACTAAATCAGAGACGCCTCCCCTGATCAGCTCTCCCCAGTCTACTCTGGGACCCTCATTTACATCTTCCCACAGTGCCCTGTGTGTCCCCTTCCTAACCCTCATCACATGTGTAATCACCTGTCCAATGTCTGTTTCCCATCCCCAACCTACTACCTCTATGAGAGCAGAGCTATGTCTTCTTAGTCACTGCTCAATAAATTTTTGTCAGGTTAATTAAACTCAGGGGGCACAACTGTGCCATCTTGGAGTAAAAAGCAATAGCCTTTACACAGTTATCCTTTAAAAAAAATTATTTTGAGCAAAAGATAGTAAACATTGGGTAGTAGAATTGTTGTAATTTTTCTTTTAGAAATCCTTCCGGATGGAAATACCTAATTTGCAAAGTCAGGGAATGATTTTTGCTGGTTCAAACTGGGGATTTAAAAAAATAACAGTACCCTCTAGTGTACTGTAGTTTCTCAAAGAACACCTGAAGGATATAAACTAGAATGACAGGAATTCCCAGGTGGTCCAATGGTTAGGACTCTGTGCTTGCACTACCACGGCCCTGCGGCCGAACTAAGAACACGCAAGCCTGCGTGGCGTGGCCAAAAAAGTAATAAAATAAAATAGGGGGACTTCCCTGGTGGTGCAGTGGTTAAGAATCCGCCTGCTAATGCAGGGGACACGGGTTCGAGCCCTAGTCCAGGGAGATCCCACATCCCATGGAGCAACAAAGCCCGTGCACCACAACTACTGAGCCTGTGCTCTAGAGTCCCCGAGCCTCAACTACTGAACCCGCGTGCCACAACCACTGAAGCCCGTGCACCTAGAGCCCGTGGTCAGCAACAAGAAGCCACTGCAATGAGAAGCCTGCGCACCACAACCAAGAGTAGCCCCCGCTCGCCGCAACTAGAGAAAGCCTGCGCACAGAAATGAAGACCCAATGCAGTCAAAAAACAAACAAAAAACTAAACTTAAAACAGGAAGGGCTTCCCTGGTGGTGCAGTGGTTAAGAATCCGCCTGCCAGTGCAGGGGACATGGGTTTGAGCCGTGGTCCGGGAAGATCCCACGTGCCGTGGAGCAACTAAGCCCGTGCACCACAACTACTGAGCCTGCATGCCACAAATACTGCGCCTGCACTCTAGAGCCCACGTGCCACAACTACTGAAGCCTGTGCACCTAGAGCCCGATCTCCGCAACAAGAGGAGCCACCGCAATGAGAAGCCCACACACCACAACAGAGTAGCCCCCGCTTGCCACGACTAGAGAAAGCCCGCACAAAGCAACACGCAGCAAAAAATAAACAAACAAACAAATGAATAAAAAATAAAACAGGATGGCACCAGAGACACAAGAACTAAAACCTTAAAATCCAGCTAAAGGTAAACCTCACTGTGGCTCCTTGAACTTGCCCTCCACCCTCCTACCTCAGGTATTTGCAGTGCGGTGCCTTCTGCCTAAACTGCCCTCCCCTCTTTGCCCCTCTAACCTGTGAACACATTGTCCCTCTCTTTGTGGGTCTAGGGCTAACACAGCCTCCAAAACTCCATGCAAACGTTCCTTCTCTAAGATGAACGCTCCGGTTTCTCTCGCCTACACGCACACGCACGCATGCCCGCCCCTTACCCGAGGGTCAGCCCACCTGGCGTATAGTCCCCAGCTGGCCCAGGTTTCCACTGATTGTTAACAAGCCCGTGTTCCTACCTCCTATGAGTTCCCTGATGGCAGGAGAAAATGTGTTAATTTGCAAAAAGTCCTTCTGCTGACCGTCTCTTCTCTAGGAAACTCTTTTACTTTCCCCATCAAATACCCTGGAAGTTTTATTTTATTTTTCCAACTTACTTATTTTCAGATTCCTGCTTGAGTTACTTTAATAGTTTCATAGAGGTTAAGCTGAAGATGACTTTAAAGATGGTAGTAATAATAACAATGACAGCAGCTGCCATTTGCTAAAGCTTGCTCTGGGCCAGGCTGTGTTTTAAGAAGAAATGGTATACACTATCTACTAAATACCAACAATAGCACTAAAAAGGTGGGCTCTGTTGTCATCTCCATTTTAGAAATGAGGGAACTCAGGCCCAGAGAAGTTAAACAACTTGCCCATGGTCACACAGCTTGTGAGTAGTGGAGGTGGCACCTCGCTCCATGAGGCAGAGTAGGCGCAGGGCCTAGGGCCACAACACTTTTAGGGGCCACGGAAATGTTTTAATTTCTTTCAGGATAAGAAGGAAAAAAAATAAAAATTTAGGTTGAAGACAAAGTTTTAGTATACAATATTAACATAACTGTCTTTATACCAGTGTTGTTGTAAAATATAATTTTTACTATTTTTTTATGGAAGAAGGGATTCGTGAAGGCAAAAGTGCACTAGGACCCACAAAAGTCATAATGTGGCCCTGGTGGAGTCAGAAGTCAAATCAAGTCAGTATGCCCCCAAAGTTAATGTTTTCACTAGTCTAGTGTAACCCCATATTACAGGTGAGGAAATTGAGATCCAAGGCCACACAACAAATGCATGGCAGAGCCAAGCCGAAAATGCAGGTTTCCAGTGGTCCAACCATGGTACCCTGTGGTCCAACACCACCACCTAGTGGTCTTGCCGGGAACTTCGCTTTAGTCAAAGGATGAACCTAGAGAGAGGGCACAGGTCCAGATATCCCAAGGAAGCAGCTACCCGCCTGCCCTTGGACTCCATACTTAGCAGTGGGGAAGCCAGGCCAAGGCACCAACTCCACATGCTCTCTTTAGGTTGTCATCAGAATTCACACATCCCCCCTACACACACACACACACACAAAGGCACCCCTCTCCCAGGGCAACAGAGCTATCCCTCCGAGTTAGGTTGTAACTAGGTTGTAAAACACCTAGATTGGCCCTGTGCAATAGGAATAGCATGTGAGCCAATTTGTAATTTGAAATTTTCTAGTAGCCACATTAAAAAAGCTAAACGAGGGAATCTCCTGGCAGTCCAGTGGTTAGGACTTGACGGTTTCACTGCCGTGGCCCACGTTCAGCAAGCCGTGTGGCACGGCCAAAAAAATAATTAATTAATTAAAAAGCAACAAGTAAAACTAATTTTAATAATGTATTTTATTTAACATAGGGGGTCAGCACACTACAGGCAATGGGTCAAATCTAGCCCACCACCTGTGGGGTTTTTTTTGTTTTTTTTTGCGGTACACGGGCCTCTCACCGCTGTGGCCTCTCACGCCGCGGAGCACAGGCTCCGGATGCGCAGGCCCAGCGGCCATGGCTCACAGGCCCAGCCGCTCCGCGGCACGTGGCATCCTCCTGGACCGGGGCACGAACCCGTGTCCCCTAGCATCGGCAGGCGGACTCTCAACCACTGCGTCACCAGGGAAGCCCCCACCACCTGTTTTTTTAAATGAAGTTTTATTGGAACATATCCACACCCATTTGTTTATGTACCAGCCACGGCTGCTTTTACACTGCAACAGCAGAGTTGAGTATTTGCTTATTTGAGACTGGATGGCCCACAAAGCTGAAAATACCCACTACCTAGTCCTTTACAGAGAAAGTTTGTCGATTCTTGATTTAACCCAATATATCCAAGTTTGGTCATTTCAACATGTGATTCAATATAAAAATTATTAATGAGCTATTTTACATTTTTTATTATACTAAATTTCTGAAACCCGGTGTGTCTTTTATACTTACAGCACATCTCTATTTGGATGAGACACATTTCAAATGCTCAGTGGATACATGTAGCTCATGACTATGGAACTGGACAGTGTGGGTTTAGAATAAGGCCCTGCATGTGGCAAATATCATAGAGGTGCTCACTAAATACGTAAATAAATAAATTCTGCAGAAGTATTAAGCCCTAACAACCTGGAACATCCATTGCTTGTTATGAATCAACCCTTTTCCCATGCTTCTAGAATGGTGCTAGCAATGTGCTATCATCCTTGGGAGAACTGAAAACATCATCACCCAAATCATGTTCCAAAAGACTTAATTTATTTGCAAAATCCCAGCTGTGAAAAGCTGCCCTGGTAGCAGCCTGTCCTCTTCTAAGCAGCTTTGCAGCCTTGCTGCTGATAGAGATAATCATAATAACAACTAATATAATTCACATATATAGAGCCAGCCATTTGCTAGGCATTTTCTGAGCATCGTTTCATTTAATGACAGAAATAATGGTGATTCCCTCAGGAGGCATACCCTGACACCCCATGCTGGCTTAGGCGTCCCCTCTGCGCTCCAAAGGTGCCCGTCTTCCCCCATCACAGCCCTTCTCACTCTGTGCCATGAGCTCCAAGAAGATTTGTCCCCTCTGCCCCAGGGACCCAGCCTAGACCTGGCCCCTGGGAGCTATCAGATCAAGGTTTGTTGCATTCAGTCAAATGACCCCAAAGAACCCAGTGGGCTATCTGGTTGATTACATTCGGCAGGTATTTGTCAAGCACCTGCCTCTAGGGTGCAAGGCTGCAGTGCAAGTCCCCCAGGATCACATGCACACCAGCCTTGTTCACGCTCTCTGCCCCTTGCTCTTTCCCACTCAAGAACTTTCCCAAAGTTGATAAGGGAAACGCAGGCAACTTAGTTCAATTTGCTGTTTTAAAACTACTAGCTCCTTTGTGGAGTTTCAGGCTAAGGGGAAAACTTGGAGAGACCTGGAAAGTTCCTCTGGGGGTGGTCCTCACAGAGCTGTTGGTTTGCCTCGTTCTTTCTTTGGCCAGACTGAGGGGCTGCTCTTTGAACGAGTGGAGTAGGAGGGTACCACAGTGCCCTGATTAAGCAGGGTGGGCCCGTGAGCATTTTGGTTTCACAAAGGGCTGTGCGCAGGGCTGAGACAGGCTGGGACCTGGGGCCCTTTGCTGCAGTGCTGCAGTGCTTGCACCTGGACACAACCTCTCCTCCAGCAACAAAGTACAAAGAAACTGAATGCGACTAAAATAGCTGCGTGCATGCACAGTTGGGGCAAATTCTGGGCCCAAAAGATACAAAAGACCAAAAACCCCAACTCCCACTTTTGAAGAGCCTGGAGCAAATGTAGGGTGTCAGGAGCAAAAGCAGGGTACTGCATATGCCCCCTGCACACAATAGCACCTAAGGGGTGGGCCAACCACCTAAGCCACCCCTCCCGCTCGACCCCCCGGACACACCCCTACCCTCACCCCATATAAGGAACAAGCTCGCCCCTGCCTCAGGGAGTGAGCCAGCAGGCAAGGAACATGTTGTTTGCTCTCACTCCCCCGCTGCAGCAGGTGCCCCAATAAAGCCTTGCCTGAATTTCTTGTCTGGACTCTGATCAACTTCTATCGATTAAGGGGGCCAAGAACCCTGGTTGGTAACAGGGTGAATCCTTGGGTTCCCTCCATGCCAGAGGCCTTGTAAGCAATGAGATGCTGTGTGCACCAATGCTGGGTAGGATGCCAGCCACAAACATTTGACATGTCTGGGATTCTGGGAGGGAATCCAAGGAAAGAGGAAGGTCCTTCAAGATGGCCCCAGTAACCAAGGTTTAGCTATCAGAAGGGAGGGGTTATGAGCTGAACTGTGTCCCCTCAAAAAAAATACGCTGACGTTCTAACCACCAGTACCTCAGAATGTGACCTTATTTGGAAATAGGGTTATAGTAGATGTAATTAGCTAAAATGAGGACATACTGGAGTAGGGTAAGCCCCTAATCCGATATGACTGGTGTCCTTATAAGAAGATGGCCACATAGGCTTCCCTGGTGGCACAGTGGTTAAGAATCCACCTGCCAATGCAGGGGACACGGGTTCAAGCCCTGGTCCGGGAAGATCCCACATGCCGCAGATGAACTAAGCCTGTGCGCCACAACTACTGAGCCTGTGCTCTAGAGCCCGCGAGCCACAACTACTGAGCCCACACACCATAACTACTAAAGCCCACGCACCTAGATCCCGTGCTACACAACAAGAGAAGCCACCACAATAAGAAGCCTACGCACCACAACAAAGAGCAGCCCCCGCTCGCCACAACTAGAGAAAGCCCGCGCGCAGCAATGAAGACCCAACGCAGCCAAAAATAAATAAATAAAATAAATAAATTAAAAAAAAAAAAAAGATGGCCACATGAAGACAGAGACACAGGGGCCATGTGATGACCAAGACAGAGACTGAGTTAGGCAGCTGCAAGCCAGGGAATGCCAAGGATTGCCAGCAAACTTCCAGGAGCCAGGAAGAGGCCAGGAAGGGTTTCCCTGCAGGTTTCAGAGGCAGCATGATTTTTAGGCTTCTAATTTTCAGATCTGTGAGACAAATTTTTGTTATTTTAAGTCACCCAGTTTGTGGTCCTTTGTTATGGGAGTCCTAGCAAACTCATACAGGAAGGGACTTGTGAGTTTAGGGTGGTGGCCAAGCTCAAATCCACCCCTAGAGCAGCCGCAGGGCACATCGGGCTCTGTGGCAGAGATGGGCTAGATGTTTGGGGACCCTTTCCCTTCTTCTTCCTGGCCACCTGGTCACATAGCACTCCCAGCCTTCTCACATCTAGAAGTCATGTGATTTGTTCTCACCAATAGGATGTGTCAGCTCCAGGCCAAGGTGGTCAAGGGTGGGCATGTTCTCTCCAGGCCCTCTGTCTCTCCTCCCTCATCCCGCAGCTGGGTGTAGAGGACTCAGGGAAGGACTCTGAGGCCCTAGGAGATGGCACAGCCACCAGATGGGAGAAGCCTGCGTCCCCAGATCAGCATGTGGCAGGTGGCCTGCTGAACACCAGATTGCACTGTGCTGTAAAAAATACATTTATTTTTTTTAGTACGTTTGAGCAACTGGGATTTAGGGGCTGTTTGTTATAGCAGTGAGGCAACCCTGACCTGTGCAGGTTCTTGGAGGTGTGAGAAGCAGAAAGTAAACTTGGAAACGACTTCCTCCCTAAACTCTGGGATACCCTGGGATTGAGCAGTTCTGCTATGGGTCCCTTCAACAGGATGTAGAGAGTAAGGACAGGGAGATATTCCCCTCCTCTCCCCTTAGTACCTTAAGAACTTAGAGATGCCCCTCCCCTGCCCCAGGTCTGCTGCTGGAGCACTTGGAGGTTCCATTGCTTCCCCCAGGAGAGTGACCTGTGCTGGTGATGGTGATGGCAGGGGCGAGGAGCTCTGCAAGGAGCTGAGGTCCCTGAGGGCAGACAAGAGGCAGCAGGCGGGCCCCCCTGAATCCCAGACATGTGCCCACCTTAGAGTAGGACTCGTGCCTCTCCCCGCTTGGCAGAGCTGAACAGAACGCGGGGAGGGTGGGGCTGGCAATGTCTCTGCTCTTCAGGGTCCAGACAGACCACAGGAAAAGGAAGGAGCAGCTTCTGAACCCCCAGCAAATTCACATCCGCTGGTCTGTTCGCCGTGGGACATGGAGGATGCTACTTTTGATGTAAAAGCTCTTTGTGATGGGCTGGAACCTGGCATAAGCAGGAGCCCTGGTGTCCTTCATGGATTCCCCTGCAACACAACAAGGGCCCGGTGCTGGGGCCACCACTCCTCCTGCCAGCCCACCTCTAGCCCAACACAACACAATGCCACAGCTGCTCCAGCTGCTAGAACAGTGAAATCCTTCTGCGCAGTTAGCAACAGCGCTGCCCCTTGTGCCCCTTGACTCCTACCCTAGGCCCTCCATTCCTTCTTAGGATCCAGTAACTAAAGGGTATGCCTGGCAAAGCATGGGCATCTTGAGACACTGCTTTGGCTCCATGGCCAGGACCTGCCCTGATTGGTGGCACGCAAGTTATGCTAATTGTTAACTATTTCGATCCCATCCCAACCCCAACCTCACTTACCCCTCATCACATTTCTCCCCTTGTCTAGTGATTCCCCAGCCATCCCAATGCTCCATGGTAAACACCTCCAGGGTCCTGCCCAAGGCTGAACTAGCTTCCCAAATGCCCGTTGGCTGCAAATCCTCCCTGTTGAATTAATAATAATAATGATAGTACCAGTTACCATTTCTTGAGCATTTACTATGTGCCAGGCACCAGACTGGTGTTTTCTATGTGTAAAAGGCACTTGGGGCTGACCTAGCTGGGGCCCAGAAAATGCCTTCAACCCCTCTTCTGTGGATATTTGCACCCACTGGGAAGACACAGCTCCTGTCTGTATCTGTTTGGGGAGGGGAGAAGTGGTCAGCGGAAGGTTTGTCATCTGTTCCCCAGCTGGCTTCTGAACCAGTTGGGTTAGGGGCATGAGGCCAGATGCTTATAGAATATTCCAGAGATTCTGGGAGCAACTGTGGGTTTAAACAGAACACTATGGGGAAAAACTGAACTTTGCCCTGAACCCAGCACTGCCCTTGTACCCAGGATGCAGCCAGAATCAGCTCCCCTGACTCCAATGCTTGGGTTGCTGGATAAAACATAGGATGCCCAATTACATTTGAATTTCAGATAAACAATGAGTAATTTTTTCAGTATACATACGTCCCATGCCACCTTTGGTACATACTTACACTAAAAGATTACTGTTTATCTGAAATGCAAATGCAACTGGGCATTCTGTATTTTAATTTGCTCCATCTGGCGACCCTATGCCCGGCAGTGGTTTCACAGGCAGTAGGTATGGACCTGTGGGCCGAGCAGGAGAGGAGGGACAGGGAAGCCCCACGTGATGCCTAAACTGAGTCTTGCGCTGTGGACACAGAGAGTCAGGCCCTTCTCGGAAGAATCCGATGGGGGAGATTCGACCTGGGACCCTGCTCAACGTCCCACCCCAGCAGGCCTTCCCTGACTACCCTGTCTACCATAGCAGCCCCTCAGCCTCCATCGCTTTCTCCTGATTTACCTCTTCTTATAGCCTTGATACTCAAGTGTGGTCCAGGGACCAGCAGCATCAGCATCGTCAGGGAGCTTGTTAGAAATGCAGAATCTCACCCCATCCCTGACATCACTGAAGGATCAGAACCTACATTTTAACGCGATCCCCAGGTAATTCCTGTGATGGTAAAGACTGAAAAGTGCAGCTCTGTAGCACGGACCACAGCCTGACACTACTTCATATATCTGTCATCGGCTCTCTGTGAGGGCCCATGTCTGTCTTGCTCTCTGCTATACACCCCAGGACAAAAAGAGGAGCACATATTAGGTGCTCAATAAACATTTGTAATGAATGAATGAATGATGAATGAATGAATGAGTGAATGAACAAATTAACGAACCAGAATTCAAACCCAGCCTGGTAATTTCAACCTGAGTCGCTCTGTGCCTGTTGGTTCACTAACTCATTTGGGGGTAGAGCCGGGATTCAGTGGCTCCAGATCTCCCTCTACTGGCTGTTCTGAACGACAGGATTATATGCTGAATGAATGAATGTGTGTCCTACCCACCTCATGCAGCTTTCTGAGGATAACTCCTGCTCTGGGTGTTTTCCCGCCTGATTTCACCAAAACCCTGTGACAAAGGAAGGGAGGTACTCATTTGTTCCCAGTTTTCAGGTGTGGAAACTGAGGCCCAGAGAAGTTAAGTTTCTTGCTTGAGCTCACACAACATGAAAGTGGCGGAGCCAGGATTTGAACTCACAACCTCTTGATTCCAATTCAAGGCCTCATTCCCTAGTCCATACTCATTTATCCCACAGTGACTGAGTGCCAGCCCCAACCTGGGAGCTGGGAGGGCGTTAATAAAATTAACTAAGAAGCCCTGGAAGCCCAAGGCCTCACCAGGCCAGACGGATCCTCAAGGAGTGGTGATAGTGCTGTGCAGACTCAAAAATTGCAGGAGCACAAAGGTGGGCTCAACTAATCTCCTGGAGGACTCTTGGGAGACTTCCCAGAGGAGGTGACATCTGAAAAGTTAGCCAGCAGAAGATGGGGCAGGAGGAAGATTCTAGGTGGAAAGACCAGAAAGTGCAAAGGCCTGGAGTCCTGCTCAGAGAATAGTGAGCCAGAGGAATATGATGAGGGACGAGGCTGGGCCTGCCTGCAAAGGCCTGGAATGGCAAGAGGGTGGTGGCCCTTACCCACATGCCAGCTGTACTCCCAGGATGGAAACTTCTCCTCCGGCTTCTGCCAATGCCGATCCCGGAGGTAGGAGGCCTGGCCTTGGCCGTCGAGGGAGATGCCTTGGAAGAGCAGCTGCAGGGTGCGGGGGGACCTGCTTCATGCCTAAGCCCCCTGGTTTGGTCTGGCCTGCTAGCCCCCGAGTTGCTCTTCGGGCCTGCCTGACTCTGTCTCCCTTGGGCGGAGGGCCCTGGACACCTACTCCCCTGGACAGCTGATCCTGGAGCCCCCTGGTCTCTGGCCGTCCAACAGGTAGCTGGTGGCCTGGGATGGCCCCACTCCCAGACTGACCTGAAGGGGGCCTTTTGGAGCCGCTTCCTGGGCAAGGGTCCCTCCTTCAGGTGCTTGTGGCCATAGCTGATGTTCCAGGCGACCTGGGCGGCAGTCTCCTTCCGGATGTGCTCCTGCCAGCAGGCTTGCTTCTGGGAGGTGAATAGATCCCTCATGGCAGTGAGGGCAGGGGGGCGGGGGAGGGAGGAAACATTCTGCCGCCTACGTTTGCACTGCTGGTGCCTCATCTCCAAGGATACGTGCAGCCAATGAGGGCTGGGTTGCCAAGGCCCTGCCGGAGAGGAGAGGCTGGGCTGCTCAGGGCACTGAGAGCCACACACAGGCAGTGGGTGGGACAGACCAGACTGAAAAAAGGAGCAAAGGCCACACCTACCCAGGGTGCCTGGGAGGGGGCCCTGTTCTGCCCCAGAGGAACCCAGGGCCCAGGCCTTTCCTCCTCATACCCAGAGGATCCCAGGTGGCGCACGGGGTTCCACTGCCTCTATTCCATTCAGCAAACCCCAGTGTACACCTACTGCATGCCAGGCACCCAAGGGGGTCTAAAGAGAGGTCGTCTCCACTCCAGGAAGCTCTGGTTACATGGCTGCCGGGCCAACTCCTCACACACAGCTCTGCCACTTGACAGCGGTATGGCCTCACCTGTACAGCGAGACGATGGCGGGAACTACCCTTAGCGTTCAGAGAATGACGTTAGAACAGTGTTTAACAACTTGAGACAAACGGCACCTGGCACGGGGAGCCCTCTGTAAATGCCAGCTGATAATGAACAAGCACCTGCTGGGTGCCAGCTGCTAGGCTGCACTCCGTGTGCCTTAAGCCACCTGCCTGATCACTGGGGCTCTCAGAGCCTCCTTTTCAGGTGGAGAAATGATGTGCCCCAGGGCACACTACTGGTGTGCCCACTCTGTGCCAGGCCCTGAGCTGCGGCTTCACCGAGTGACTTCACTCAACGACTAATAGGCTCTTTTTAAAAAAACATTTATTTATTTATTTATCTATTTATTTATTTGGCTGTGCCAGGTCTTAGTTGCGCCATGTGGGATCTAGTTCCCTGACCAGGGATTGAACCCCGGACCCACTGGACCACCAGGGAAGTCCCACTAATAGGCTCTCTTACGTCACTTTTCCAGGTGAGAAAAGTGATGCTCAGCAACATTAAATGGTCGCACTGGGATTGATTCCAAAGCCCACATCTCTGTTACAGACTCTCCCACGGAATGTGACAAGCATCGTGAGAGAGGTGCAGGCAGGGCGGGGCAGAGGAGGACCCATCAGTCACCTCAACAGCACCATGAAGTCAGCCTTCTGGATCCTCACACCCTCTGCCTTCTTGACCAGGACCCTCTGGGTGAGTACCAGTGAGAAAGAGGTTACCCACAATGCCCTGGGGCCACTTGCCTTTCCACTCTGCTGGGTATGCTCTTGTTTATTCATTCAACAAACATTCACTTGCTCTTGACCCTGTGCCAGACACACAGCCAGGTACTAAAGGGAGATGAGAAGGGACAGAGCCCACAGGCTTCCTGCCCTCAAGGTTTCTCAGTACAGGAGAGACAGATGCCTAACCAGGTGGATAGAGGGGCAGGCAGGGAATTTGAGGGATGGTCTGGGAAGTCTTCCTGGAGGAGGTGTCCTTTGATTAAGAACTGAACCATAAACACTGGTTCATGGCAACTCTCTTGCTGCAAGGTAGGTTGGGTAAGGACGGAGGGAGGAAAGTCAAGAGTTAGGGGGCTGGGGGTGGCAAGACCCTGGGGTGAAACGGTAGTGGGGTCTGGTGCCAGAACTCAAGAAAGCCTCCCTGGCCCAGACCGCCCCCACCCACAGACTGGTAAGCCCAGGTGTTCAGAGCACAAAGAGGGCAGAGGTGGGTGTCCCCCTCCTTGGGGCTTCGGAGACCCTGTGCCTTCCCCACCACCCGGGCTGCCTACGGTGCTTCAGTTTAAGGATCCAAGGCGGCCCCTGGTGGTCACTGCAGTGACAACAGCCCAGGCGGCTATCCTCCTGCCCAGTGGACAGGCTACCCCCGAAGGGAGGGGAGTGGGAGGGTGCAGAGAGGCAACCCCTGAAATGTTGCCTTCCAGTTGGCACAAGGACAGCCAACCGCCCACAAGGAGAGCCGCCTTCAGATTCTGTTCCCTTGTCTGCGGGCGCCCACCCTGTGCCAGGCCCTTGTGAGCAGCTTCAGGACCCCAGGTTTTAATTCAGGTTTCCCAGGTTTTAACACAACTTGATCATCGCTGCCCTCTCTGAGCCCTGGCAAACTCCCCTGTAAAAATTTGGGGATAATCTTAAGAGTCAGTGCCTCATTGTTACTTAGGACATTTGTCTTACTGTAGGTTTAAAAACTCATTTAAAAGCCACCAACAACCCCTGGGAAGGTGTGGAGGCAGCCCCCAGGTCTGTCTCTGGCCTAGGCCTGCGCTAGGGGAAAAGAGGTCACTGCAGCTCAGAAACAAGGGGAGGCCAGGAGTCGAGGAGGGGCACAGGTGCCTCCCAGCTTTCTGGCCACGATCCCAGGCCACCAAGGACCCGCTCTATCCATTTCCACCGATGATGCCCAACCCTAATCCCCAGCCTGGGGCTCTGTCCAAGACAAGGGCCTTTCCTAGGACTCAGTACTTGTGTCTTTAAAGTAGCCCCTCCTGGAATTAAGCTCTCAGAGCACTTTACACAAGTAATAGTAATTCTGTGAACCCTTACCGTGTACTGGATACAGTGATATTCTTTCTGTGCGTTTTGTTGGTTAATCCTAAGAGCACTGTATGGGGCAGGTCCCATTACCCTGTTTCACTGAAGAAAAAATGGAGGCACTGTTTTCTGTGAGGGTAAACGATCAGCCGGAGGTCACAGCAGGACCAGGATTTGAACCCGCTGGCCTGTGCTAAAAACCACCACGCTAAACGGCTTCCCTACAAACTACGCTTCCTTTTGTGAGGTATCCCTTCCACTCTGACTTGGGGAGCTGAGTCTCCCCAAAACTCAGGCATCCCCTCCCCCAGCAGCTCTGGGTGAAGGAAGGTTTGCCCAAGTCAGTTGGGAGATGGATGTGTTGTGGGATCTTTCTAGAGGTTAATCTTAGAATGGCTTTTCCCATTATCTTCCCATTTTATGGATAAAGCCACTGAGGCACAGAGACGATAACTGCGTGAGTTGTCAGCTGAGACTGGAATCCAGACTTGCACCTGCAGCATCTGACCTGCTGCTTTCTGAGCGTTTTGCACACATTAGGTTCTTTTGCTGCTACTAGTGGGGCCTGAAGCAGGCATTTCTGGGGCTCGGTGCCTCTGCCAGGACTTGCCTCTCCTCTGAGATCATCCCACCAGCGTTCAGCATCAGCTTTGCCTTAAGAATGTCCACACTGACAGGGAGGGGTGTCCTGGTGGCTAGGGAAGGCGGTGGTCACGGCAGAGGGAGTAAAGTGGGCAATAAAAGGCCTGCGGGATTCTTTCATCTTTGAGCTTTGTCCTGGGGAGATAAGCAGGGCCGTTGGATGCGAGCCACAAATCAGGCTCGTAAACTCCCCATCTCCTGCCAGCCTGCTTTAGCGGAGAACTCTAGCGGAAGAAGGAAGGGGTGTGGGGTAGGCCACCCTAAATTTCTTGCACATGAGCCGGTCCCCTGTGGGCTCAGGGGCCCAGACAAAAGCCTTATCACAAAGCAAAAAGGATCCCTTTGTTTAGAAAGATTCCTCCCACCATGTTTTTGGGCAGCATCCTGAGACCAAAGCCAGAGAGAAAAAATCAGATTCAGGCTTGCCTTGAGCGATGTGACATTTTCACTCCCTCTTGGAGTTATGAGTTGCTATTGTGAGGAAAAGAAAAAAATTAGCTAAACAAGCTGTTTCTGGGAGAGTTTTCATTAGTTGAAATACTCTGATTACAAAGCCCCTTCCCCCCACAAGTTAATGGAGACTTGGAAAGATTTCATTCCTTTGGCTGAGCACTAAGGCCAAAGGGCACTTAAATTAACGATCTTGCTCCCCATTTTAAAATACAAACTGGACTCCCCTGGTGGCACAGTGGTTAAGAATTCACCTGCCAACACAGGGAACGAGGGTTCAAGCCCTGGTCCGGGAAGATCCCACATGCCACAGAGCAACTAAGCCCGTGCGCCACAACTACTAAGCCTGTGCTCTAGAGCCCACGAGCCACAACTACTGAAGCCCACATGCCTAGAGCCTGTCCTCCGCAACAAGAGAAGCCACCGCAATGAGAAGCCCGTGCACTGCAACAAAGAGTAGTAGCCCCCACTCGCCGCAACTAGAGGAAGCCCGCGCAGAGCAACGAAGATCCAATGCAGCCAAAAATAATCTAAGAAAAAACAAACTTGGGGGGTTGACAAGGATTGAGCACTCATTTTGCCACTAACCTTTACTCTGCTAACTTTTTAAAATTAATTAATTAATTAATTTTGGGCTGTGTTGGGTCTTCGTTTCTGTGCGAGGGCTTTCTCTAGTTGCAGCAAGCGGGGGCCACTCTTCATCGCGGTGCGCGGGCCTATCACTGTCGTGGCCTCTTTTGTTGCGGAGCACAGGCTCCAGACGCGCAGGCTCAGTAGTTGTGGCTCACGGGCCTAGTTGCTCCGCGGCATGTGGGATCTTCCCAGACCAGGGCTCGAACCCGCGTCCCCTGCATCGGCAGGCGGACTCCCAACCACTGCGCCACCAGGGAAGCTGATACTCTGCTAACTTTTAAGGCTGTGCAATTTTCAAGGCAAATTAAATCCCTATGTGCCCAACTCATTTTGCACCAAACTCATCAAAATGTGGCTTTCAAGGCCCCTTTGAAGTCATAAGACTAGACACATGGTCAAGGGCCCACGTGTTTACAAACGCACTGGAAACAAAGGGAAACGTTAATAAACTGTTTCCTTCTTGGCAGCACTGCTGATGAGTGCTTCACGGGGTTGCAGAGGGAAACTGGATGAGGAAGAGGAGGGCGTCTGGGCTTGGAAGGGGCCAGGCCTCCTCTGGCTTGGGGATCTCTGCAGGGCAGGTGGCAGCTGCTGTCTGCCTAATCTCCACCAGCCACCAAAAGAGCAATCGTCCAGCCAACCCTTGGTAGGAAAGGGGCAAAGTCAGCCAGTGAAAGTCAGAAAGGGCCTGGCACCGCTGGTCCAGTGTCAAGTTTCAGTTTTCAATGTGTCTGCACAAACAACAGCCAGTTCCCACAGCAGGAAGTCCAGGTGCAGATAACGGTTGCCCTGTGGTTCTAGCCACTGACCAGTAGAGAGACGCACAAATTTCACTCTGAGACGTCTTTGACGTACCCGTCGGGGGAAAACCAGGTGCAGCCCCAGGTGCTAACAAGCGGCCCGTGGAGGAGGCACATCACCTGGCGGGGTTTAATCATAGAGAGCAGCGGCCAACACTCTCACAGCTCCCAGTGGGATTTCATCTGACCCTCACAACCACCCCAAGGGGGGCACAATCTGAGAGGTGAAGCAAACTCCTCAAGGCCACACAGCCAGTGAGCACCCGAGCCAGGACTTAAGCCCTAGACTACCTGATGCCAAAGTCCAGCTGTTAACTTACAAATGTGGTCTCCCCAGAAACCACCTGGCTTCAAGCTGGGCCCCTGTTTTCTTCTTTGGGCAAACTCAGCCGACTGTTGCCTCTCCAGACCCACTGGGCAGAGCCTGCATTCTCCAAAGCCCATGGGCCTCCTGCGGTCCAGGACCAGACATTCACGGTGCAGGCCCACAGATAAGGGTGCTCCCTTCAGAAGGATGGGCAGGAGGAACCTCCTTTTCTCCAACCCTCCTCCCACCTCTCAGAGGGACACAAATTGCCATCCTTGATCAACAGCCAGGTGTCAGGAAGAAACACACAGAAAGATCTAGAGTCTTCCTTCCCTGCCCTTCTGTCCACCGCTCAGCCCCAATACAAGGCTGGGGGTCCAGAACAGACTTCCCATCATCATGGCAACTGTCAGAGGCTTGCCTGGGGGGGCGGCTCCTGGGTCCCCTTCCTTTTGTACTCCTGCTCCCACGGTGGGATAAGCAGGGAGGCAGAGCTTCCACTCTGGGGACAAAACGGCAGGGGGCCCAGGGTCTGCCCCAAGTGAGCTTTGGGACTGCAAACATGTCAACGCAGCACCTGAGTTAGTGTCGTCACCATAAAATCATGTCACAGCACTGCTGTAGGGCAAGAGGAGGCAAGGGGTAAGTGTGTCCTAAGCACACAGCAAGGAGAAGCTTCCCGAACAGCAAGGAGGAACAGAGGCAGAGAGGATGGAGGGAAGGCGGCACCACCAATTCCAAACCCTGCTGTCCAAGGGCGATGGGATGACAGGTGATACTGCTTCCCTATTTCAAGGGTTTCCCAGGTCATCAGGAAAAAGACTCTCTCTCTTACCTTTTTTTTTTTTTAAAACCATAGCCTTCCCCTCAGTGGGTTTCATATCTGGGACTCTTAACCAGGGCAAACCCTAGCAAACCTCTCCGGGAGGCTGTGTTGGTGCCAGGACCCCTCACCCTGATAAATTCACACTGAGGCCTGCGGAGAAACAGAACGTCCCCCCGCAAAAAAGAGGCGAGGCTCCCTGTTAAGACAAGTTGCTTAGCCTGCGTTCTTTCGGCCAGGGTTTGGGAGAGCCGGTCAGAGACGCAAACCATTTACCAAAGGACACCATCCAAGAACACCTGGGGAGCTTATGGAGCAAACGCTGTATTTAATAAGTTATAAGATACAATTTACAGTTGGCATTTGGTTCCAGTTTTGCTTCCACATCCAGGTTTACGAAGCCTGTGGTCCTTTCACATCAGGCTTCGGGCCACTCCAGTTCCTAACAGGTGGGCTTTGCCAACACTCACCCTCAGCTGCTACACCTCGGGGAGGGTCACCCACCTCACCCTGTCCCATCCATGGACACACTCGAGATGGCAGTGGCCACCTCCTCAGGACGAAACAGCAAATCTGAAAGGGCTGACGGCCCAGACCACACTACACATCTGGGCCCTGCGGTCAGGCAGTCCCCGAGTGCTTTCACTTTATTCCAAAGCAGGTCTGCAAGAAGGCATGCAAAATGCCTGATACCCCCCATTTTCGGAATTTTGCACCTGCTTACTATTGCTTTCCAAAGAGCCTCGGGTGACGTGTGGTCAGGGCCAAATATGCTTTCATTATTTCTGCAAATGGTAAAGGACCACCAATGAGCTGCTGTCCTTCCCTCCCCTGTTATTCCCTGACTTTCAGGCCAAAGGTTGGCAGGAGTTTCCTTCTATAATTATCTTCCAGAAAAAGTTCACGCTGGGGCTGCCTGGGGGTGAGTGTGGAGTGTTATGTCACGTGACAGGCCTCTGCTAACACCTGGACCCACCTGCGGTGTCTCTGGACATGCTGGTGAGACTCATCAAACAGACAAATGGCTGGAGCGTATGTTAAGAACAGGGCTAGTGTTGGTTAAAAAAAAGGGGGATCTTTGGCAAGTGGGGGGGCTGCTTGCCACTGCAGAATTTCCTCAGACCCAGCGACTGAAACGGACTTTGAAAACAAAAGCAAAGACATGGCTGCCAAGATGGTCACATGCAATGACTCTGCAGGGAAATAAGTAGCAGGATGAGGGGAGAGGCACCAAGAAGCCATTTCGGCCAGTCTGTCACCTCGGACACTCTGCCCGAGATGGGGGCGGGGTGGCAGTAGTGTTAAAACTGGTGTCACCCAATGGCCTTTTCTTACGTGATAGGGTCATGTTCTTTTCTAAACGACAACATAAACTAGGCGTCCCCATTTTCCCTGCCCTTCCTCCCAGTCTTGTTTTGCAAACTGACTAGCCAACTTCATGTCTTAAAAATATCAGCCTTGTCTGTCCTTGTTCTGTCTGCAGGGGGTGATCTGTGCCAAAAGAGGTCCAGTTTGCCGGGCCTATTGAACAAATTTGCATTTCCTGAGTCCCCAACATGACCCTGAAGAGTCAAGTTTAGGACTTCTTTCTGAAGGTACTTAAAAAAACATGGCAATGTTTTTGGGATGGGGTTTCAGACCCACAAACGGGCTGGAGGACTTTGTATAAAACGAGTTACAAACAAGCAACAAAAGCAACCACCAGAACGCCTCCCAGGACTTGATGAGAACTGTTTTAAGGCACCGTGACATGGAAGGGGCTGCCAGGGATGTGCTCCTCTCCCCACTTCACGGCCAGAACGTAATCCCCCTTCTCCTTGACGATGTAGGTCACACTGTATTGTTGGTTGCCCACATGCTTCATGGAGACTTCTTCACAGGGGGTGGTGGGCCCGTGGACCCCGATCAGCAGCATGTTGGAACCTGGGAGGCAGAGGAAGGTGGTTACTCCATGAAGATGCATCCCAGAAGGCAGAGGGAGAGGGGGGGATGTGGGAGCCAAAGGAAAGATACCAGTTACTGCCTGTTAAGCTTCTCTGATGATGCTGGGGACCTTTGAGAGGTGGGAGAGTGCAGCAATTACGAGCAGGACTCTTATGGGTTCAAATCTCTGCCCTGCCACCTCCCGGGTGGGTGACCTTGGACATGGAACTTCCCCTCTCTCTGCCTTAGCTTCCCCATCTGTAAACAGGGGATGACACTAGCACCTACCTCATGGGCTTCTTGTGAGGTTTAGAGGAGTTATTGTATGTGAAGCCCTCAGCACACAGTAAAGGCTATGTAAGTGTTGGCTACTCTGATCTCATTTATTCTCATGAGAACCTTCAGGAAGGTCCTATGACTATTCCCATTTTAGAGCAGAGGAAACTGACTTTTAGAAAGAGATTTAGTAAGTTTCCCATGGTCACTCGGCTAATAAGCTTTGGAAATTAAGGAAGGAAGGAAGAAAGGGAGGGAGGGAGAGAGGAAGGGAGAAATAAGTAAGTGGTGAAGCCAGGTTTCCAGCCCAGATGTGCTAGATGCCAGAACCCAGGCAACTATCATTGACACCCAAATAAATACCCAAGTTCAAATTGCAATTATAGCAATTAGTGACAGAGGAGAGGCCAGGTTACTGAATGCAATGAGGATAACACGACCTTTCCTATGTACCTTGAGGTCATTTGGAAAAAATCAAGAGGCAAATCATTTAAAAATATTAAGTGCAGAACAGGGCAATGAACACAGTTACTTGCAAATGTCTGGGTTACATGGGTGGGTGGGCACTGCAGACCAGAGCAGGAAAGACCAAAGTACACAGAACAGAGGGTGTCGCCCCATGCCCTCCATTCCCTGAGCAGGGCCAGGCTGCCTACCGGCTTTGCTGCAGTCCACCAGGAAGGAGCTCTTCTGGCCCACAAATGCCTTCGAGAGCCCCGCCCCCTTGGAGGTCACCTTGCTGGCATCCGAGGATGCCTTGGGGATGGCGCTATAGCAGGTCTCCGTGGAGGACCTGGTCACTGACTCCACCAGGATGGATGAGGTCTCGTTGGCCGAGCCGGGGCTGACCAGACGCTGGCCTAGGACATGGAAGGGAGAGAAGCAGGCATGACTGACCAGACAAGGCAAGTACCCCATGCAGAAGCCCCAGGAGAGCCCCGGCTCCCCAGCACCTGGATCCAAAAGCCACCACACCCCTACCTCACGCCCCCCAACACCTGGATCTAAATGCCACAACTTTTCCATCTCACCCCCCATAATGTCTTCTATGGGGTTCTGGGGTCCTGCTCCACACAACTAAGGTCTGGCTTTCTGGGTATATGGGAGAGTCTGGCCTTGGCTGACTTGACCTGGAAGTCCTTCCAGGTCGTAAGCACGTGCCTCCAGGAATATAACCACGTGCAACCCTATGGAATGGATAACTTTCCATTTATATAAAATACTCTATATATAAGCAGTGTAAACATGTGGGAGGACATTGACAAAATACCAAAAATGATTCTGCATATTTTTTTTTTTTTGGGTGGTGCGGCGGAGCTTGTGGGATCCTAGGTCCTTGACCAGGGACTGAAATTGCACCCTCGGCTGTGAAAGCGCTGAGTCCTAACCACTGGACTGCCAAGGAGTTCCCCTCTCGGCATATTAGATGATTTTTCTATCTGAATTTTTAATTTACTTAATTTTAATTAAATTTTCTGCAATGAACCTATGCTACTTATATGACAGTGAACCAAGCAGAAAGAGACACGTGGAAGGAATTCACCACAATATTTATGGTGGTTACCTTGGGTGGTGGGCGGTGAAGTGGTTTTTACTGTTTGGTATTTTTTCCAGTGCTCTGAAGGGGGCACATTTTTATAAATTTAATAAAAACTTTTGATTATTTTAAAAGTGAAGGTTAGAAATGAGGGGAATTTTCAGGCCCTGACCTAAACAAATACGTAAGATCTCAAATATGTAAACATTCTTTCTTTTCTGTTTGAGACAGAAAACCACCTAATGTGCTTTCTCAACTTCTACACCCCTACTCTGCCTGCTTATTTTGCAATTTTTCGAACATGCAGTCACTCTGACATGTCCTACCATTTCTTTACATTCAAGATTCAAAGCAGATTCAACATCTCTAAAATCATCCAGTTTCTACTATCGAATGGCTCTGCTGGTAATCTGACAAGATCACCTCCACAGGGGGAAGAATAACTTTTAAAGGTGTCTGTGGTTGTTACCTGTCACCTTGGCCTTGAACGGGCTGCCCACGATGTGGTTGGGCCCGCCATATTTGACGCCAATTAGGTAGCTTCCAGGAGCCATGGGGGTGTACATGACTTTGTACCCTTCGGGGGTTTCCTGGCAATCCATTTTAACCTTGGACGGGCCTTCAATGGTGACGGACAATGTCCCTGGCCCTGCTCGGGTGGTGTTGATGAAAAATTCAGACTGGATACCTGGGAGAAAGGAAGCAGGAATAAAGATCACGTGGAAGGTTTGGAGGGATGGGGAGGGTGTGCTTTGGGGAGCGTTCTGGGGGCCCTGAAGCAGTGGCGGGGCACACGGAGGTTCCCTCTCAGAGGGGTCACCTTGGTGGCACGGGAACCCACCAGTACTAGCTCTGAGCTGCTGGTGCAGAGAACCTCAGGCCCTGCGGGATGGTAACCCCTTTCCAAGGCCCAGGCAGGAGTGTGGCCAACATTCTGTCCACAAGCACGCACCGCCTTGTTTTCTCCTCTGGGCACGAGCCGTGGCTGAGGGCGAGAAGCCTGAGTCATCAATGAGAGCCTGAAATGCTGCTTCCGCCCCCAAGGGCCAGCTCTGTCCACAAGGGTGGGGGAAGCGTGGGCCCCTCTGACCTTTCCTTTCTCCTCTGGTTGGACTTGGAGAAGCCCAGGCAGCCCCGCGCTGCCTCCTTCCTCCTCAGGCTCCTAGCCCCAGACACCACGCTGAAGACCGGGGTAGCCGCTAGGATCTGCCAGCCCTGCCACTTTGCCTTGAACACCAGAAACAAGAACAGGACCAGAACAGCAGCTCCTGCTAATACCACTGGCACCACTCCGGCTCCAGATCCTGTGCCCATCATTTTACATGCCCAGTGATTCGTCTTTAACAAACGACAATGAGGCTCAAGGAGGTTCAACCACATGCCAATCAGAGCTACATGAGAAAGGGGCAGAGCTGGTACTGAAGCAAGTCTGAGGGGGTTCAGACCCCAGGCCCGTCTCCTGGCCTCTGGATGGGCAGCGGGGCTGCCTCAGATGCTCTAACTGCAGCTCCAGGACATCCTACTTCTTGCCTGCCTGGTCCATGAGGGCCTCCTGCACAGACATCCTCCCTCGTGACAGAAGGAAAGCTGGGCCAAAAGACAGTGCCAACCAATGACCACTGTGGCGTTCCTGCCTGAGCCCAAGGCCCTGAAAAAGGCCCCACTCCCCCAGGCCCCTTTCTAGTTCAGAAGGGGAAGAGGCGGTCAGTCACCAGCTGCACACCTGCTACAGTGCCCTCTACGGGGCATCCCCAGCATAGCATTCTGCGGGGCTGGGCTTCTTCTAGAGCCCTGGAAGCGCCCCACCTGGGAACTATTTTGGTTTAATTATAGCTCGGAGGCTGCCGGAGAAAGAATTACTGTTCTGGTTATCAATAAGACAAAGGAGCTGCTATCATGCAACCCAGAATACAACCCAGATGTTTCTGGAAAAGCTCCCGAGGCTCCTGTCCCAGCACCACCCCCTCACCCTGCCTCCACAACTGTCTCAACCTTGTCTCTATACTGTGCAGCCCAGGAGCCCTTCACTCAGCCGCTGCCCTGCTGAAGCAAGGGCGTTGGGGAAAGGGAGGGGGTATTCAAACAAGGGACAGCGTTTCCAGGAAGCAGCTGCAAGTGACAGCAAGGAAAGATACTTTTAAAGTGAAGATGAAAAGACCTGGCTGCAGTAGAAAGGACAGGATTGCTCCATTCCTAAGAAACATCAGTTCATCCTGATTGTGAGGGTCCAGAGAGGAAGATGAGGTGGGAAAAGAGAAATAAGGAATTACAGGGCAAGAGCAACCTATCAGGTGGGCTCCTTTATTATTACCATTTTACAGGAACGAAGTGGAGGCTCAGTGAGGTCAAATAACTCACCCTAAGACACACAGCTGGGGAATGGCTGAACTGGGGTTTAAACATAAGGTCTGTCTAACCTGGAGCTAATGCACTCGCCTGAGAGCAGATGGGAGAAAGAAAATCCACATGCAGGAGTCCCTCTCATCGCCACCTCCAGCCAGAATCAGTACCCCAGACATCTCTGGGTATGGCGGTGTTCCCCTGTACCCCCGTGTATATACAGATGAGTTCCTGTGAGTTTAATGCATGTTTAATGCAGCCCTACTCCATCTTCAAGGTGGGTGAGGGGTAACGGGAGGGAAGGAGGCTCTCCCCTTACATCTCGTGCACACTGGGGTTCCTGGGGCATTTCATCAGGAAAATGGCTCTTCCAGCCAGAGAGTCTGGAACTCCCTGGTCTAACTCCTGACCTTCCCAGTCCCTCTGCAGCAGACAGTCCCACCCCAAATTCTCCACATTCCCCTGCTCTAAAACCTGCAGAACTGACCATTTAAAGCGTGAGCCAAGAGATACCGCCAGCCCACCCATAAAAACACAGGGAAGCTTGCTTTGTTCCGAAGGTCAGGATGCAGGCCCTCCAGCAGCCGGGCAGAGACACCTTTTCATTCCACACACACTGCAGCTGTGTAATCCTGGGATGGATATTTGGGAAAAGGCCTGGGAGCGGGAGGGATAGAAAAACAAGACACCTTCCCCTTGACAAGAGCAATATTTACACAGGATTTGAAACAGGCTTGTTCTGTACCTCTCCCTCCTGGCTGGAAGTCTCCCTGCAAGACCAGCTCCTTCCCTCAGTAGCATCCAGTGCTGGCAAAGCACAGCCTGAAACCTGAGCTCCTGAGAAGGCTCGTGAACAGCCAACAGGAAGCTTGAGAGGCCCTGAGCACAGCAGGTGTGTCCCAGCAGGGGGATGGGTGGCTGCTGGCAGCAAAGGAGACCTCAGTGGCTGCTGCGGGGCCTGGACCAGGGCCTGCTGGGGCTCCAAGTGCCAGGAGGACCCCACCTGGGCTTCAAGGGTGGATGGCTTGTCAGGAGCCAAATGCCTGCACTACTGCCTGGGGACCTTCCAGGGCAGCTGGGAAGATAGGTGTCCTTGTGTAGGACACCCCACAAAGCAGGCCAGGGATGTAGCCACTGCCTCAGGGCGAGCCAGCCATTTAGGGAGGCAGCAAAACTCAGGGGTTAAGTGAGCAGGCCTTGAGGTTATGAACCTGGACTGGTTCTGGCTCTGCCCGCTCCAAGCTAAGTAAGCTTGGGGAGTGACTCAACCTTTCTGAGTTCTCACTTTGCTCATCTGTATAATGGACATTGCCTAGGGTGAAACAATACAGTGCCTTTTACAAAGGGCAAGCTGCTGGCCCAGAGTTCAGTGTGGAGCCAGACAGGATGGGCCTGGGGAGATGAGAAGTACTCATGCAGACCCTGTGGGAGGTTTTGCTGAGGCCACTGCTTTGGCCAGAGTTGCAGGGTGGCACACCAGCCGGTCAATCACGCCTGCACCCGGGCAGGGCCCCTCGTCCCCTTATGACACTCGCTCCACAGGGCTGGATGCCGGGAAACCATGGCCACTCACCCCCTTGCCTGTGGGTCTGCTCTGTCCCACTCACCATGTGGGGTAGGGGGGAGACTAACAGCAAAATGTGCACACACAAGGAACTCAAGAATCCTTCCTAAGAGGCCCCAAAGTAACACTCAGACGCAAACTGCGTCCCAGTGAGTCCACGCCTGCAAAGAAACGTAAGTGGACAAGCTCCCCACCCTGGCACCTTCCGTAACAGTGACACACTAGACACCCCTGATGCCCACCTCTACATTCACGGTATGGACACTAACTACAGCCATTACAAGGCAGGTAGATCTGTAGGTTTTGACATGGAAAGTTCCTTAAGATGTCAAGTGACAAAAGCAAGTCGTACTGAAATACAAATAGCACTAAGACTATTTCTATAAAATAAAACTCCATGTCTACCTTTTTAACAAACCGACTAGCTAAGCAACCAAGTGACCAAGAATGAAGACCAACAAAGAGACAATTGGAAGGTCCTCCCCTGATCTGTTAAGCTGTGTTTCCTCCTGGACCCAGAGGGAGGGAGGGAGGAGAAGCAAGATGGAACTTTACATACTTCCTCACTGCCAGTATTTTTCACAATCAAACGTGTTCCATCTGTGGCAAAGACTAAAAAAGAATTTGACTGTTTTCGTCTTTTCTCCTCCCCCGTTAGGATTAGAATAAAAAGGAGCCAGGCTGTGACAGGTCTTACTGCCGACGGAATGTGTTTCTAGGAGGCCAGGGTCCACTAAAGGAGCTGGTGGGTAGGGGACCTCCCCAGAGGCCCGTTACATGCATCATGGACTCTGTGCAGGCAAAGGGACCCTCAAAACAAAAGATGCTGTGTTGTAGTCCCTATCAGTGTCCCGGTCCTAAAAGAATCTGGCAAAGGAAGACAGCTGCAGCACGACGAACAGTAATGAGCTGTGAGAACGCAGCCATCAAGCCCTCACTCTGGATTTACCGCAGGTCAAGCGAGAGCCTCCCAAGGGTGCATTACTGAAGTTTCCCTGGGGAGAGAGGATGGCAGGCTTCCCGGGGGCTTGAAGAGTTCCACCTGCTCTTCCCCGGGGACAACTCCGTTAAAGACAAGAGGCAGAGGCAGTGTGTTACCTGTGGTGCCCCCCTCGAGCCCTGAGCCGTAGGCAGACACCAGGGCAGGGTTCCCCGCTTGTCCGGGTTCCCCAACTCGTACTTTGAAGGGACTTCCAACCACGTGGCTCCCGTTGAACTTGACGTCGATCGTGTGGACACCATTCTCGTGGGGGATGAAGCGAACAGCATACTTATCTGGGAGAGTGAACAAAGGCACAGGGTAAAAGTGGGCCCGTGGACCCGACCAAGGTGGGTGGGGACAAAGGACAGGAGCCCAACCTGAGAGGGCCGATTTTACATCACTAATAAGAAATGGCCCTACTGCAAGCCTGGCACCCAATATGTTGGTGATCAAAACCAGATGGGCCTATTTGTCTGTACCTAGACAGCCCTTTGGGAAATGCATCCAAATCTCAAATTCTGTGTTTAATCCTCTGTGGCTTTGGCCTCAGAAAAACACTTCCTTTATGAAAAGCTCACTTCTGGCGCAGTTTCTCTGCTTGGCCAGGGGAAGAAATGGTTCCAACTGAGACTAATGCTCCTTAATTAAGCTCCAAGCTAGCAACTGCCCCACAGGGCAATGGCCAGGTTTCTTACTGTGTGTTTGGCTCACAGCATGTGGTAAGATGATCTATAAACTGAAATGGGCACCTAGAATATCCTTCCACCATGCACCACTTGACCACCCCTTCCTCCTTGAAGTGCTCCCAGGTGGGATGCAGAGTCTGTTCTCCTCCAGTCAGTCTCTCAGCCTCTCCCTGGCTCCTTGTACCCTCCATCCCCTTCAGAACTTTTGTCGCTCAAAGCTCCACCCAAATCCTCTTGTCTTCTCCTCTGGACTCTCTCCATATGGAGCTGCCACCCATATCCTTCAACACTGCACGTCCCCCATCAGTCCCCAGCTGGTACCCACCCCTCCTCTCTGAAAGCCAATGTGCTACAGGGAAAAGTGATCCCACCCCCATGTCCACGTATGGTCCTTGATTGGGTCAAATGAATGTGGGATAGCAGGGGGAGGAATCCCTCTTTCCCCAAGCCTAAGTCAATTAGCACATGGCATTTAACCACACAGGAAGGGACTCAGGAACAGGCATGTATGTTCAGTGAGATAGGAGGGGAGGTTTGCTGGAGGCTTCTGCAAAAGGAGCATCTAAGACTCCTGGAGAAAGAATCTTGAGGAGAGAATGTCTCTCTTGATTGGCGTTGTGTGCTGCTGCAGCCTTCTTACCACCAAGAGGAAGGCCACTTTCAGAATGAGGTCCACAAATCAGAAGAAAGAGCAGAGATGTTCGGGGCCTTGGAGAATATAGCTGAATGGCTGAATTAAATTGGTGCTGAAACCCACCTTAGATCTTGAACTTTCCACTTACGTGAATTAACAGACCCCCTTGTAATGGACCATGTGTGCAATGGACCCCATTTATTATGTGAATTGGCTCGAGATGGGTGTTCTGTAATTCGTTACCAACGGCATCCTAACTGTGTCAGGCTGGTGGGGTCTCAGACACTGCTGGGGCTTCAAATACTGCCTGGGGCTGAGGACACCATATCTCACTTGGTGGCTAAATTCCAATGCAGTAGAGATCTATTAAATGTCCCCACTTGGATATCTCAGGGACACCTAAAAACCTCTCAAAAAATAAAGTATTAAACTCTGTAAGGCAGTGACCAGCCCTTGCTCACCCACGGCTGCTGTCCTGAGCTTTGTTAACTGCATCATCATTTTTCTACCCCATCACCAAGCTCCATGTAACCTTTCTGAATTCACTTTCATTCCCTGTGGCCAATTGGTCACCAAATGTTATAGTTCTCTGACCTCAAGTCCTTCCTCTGCATTTCTAACACTACTGATTAATACTGTTTTCTCAAACGGACCGCTCTGCGAGCGTCGGCTTACCACCTTGCCTTTCAGATGTACCAACACATTCACTATGATGTGGTCAGACTTAAACCATTATCTGACCAGATATGGGTTTAAAGCCCACACATCTGTTCCTTCTGAGGCTCCCCACTGCCCTTTCTTTTTCCGCCCAGTGGGAGGAAGATGTCTAAATGCCAACCCAGGTCCCAGGTGTCTACCCTCGCTGCACGCAGAGCAGGGTACACAGTAAACGCCCAATAAGGGCAGTGGTCACAGGGCTCGTCCTCATGTATCAGGGCCCATATTCAATGTTACCTCCTCCGAGAAGTCCTTCTGACCTTGTCAAAGCAGAAACCCTTTTCCTCTCCTGCTCTGACCATCTTTACCATTTGGTTCTCAATTCTGCTGTGCTGTTGGTGATCAGCTGGGGTCCTCACCTGTGCATTGCACCTTTCTGGCTCACACTCTTTAGGTCCTCACTAGACTCTGTGCTCCTCCCTGAAGGCAGGAATCATGACTTCCTCAGCCTTACCTTCCTGTCAAGTCTCTGATACTTAATAAATGTTCACTAGAAAAATGGTCTCGTTCAAGTTGATTGACATCACAGAATTCCATACACCAAGGCAGCGAGCAAGAGAATCTCATGCTATTAAGTCCTACTGGGGACCCAGATTCTCTCTTTCCTTTTTTCAGCTGCACGGCTAGCGGGATGTTAGTTCCCCAACCAGGGATTGAACCCGGGCACTCAGCAGTGAAAGTGCAGAGTCCCTGGACCGCCAGGGAATTCCCCAGATTCTCTTTTCTTAATTTACAGCAATCAACCTTTTTCTCAGAGTAAAGAGAGATCAGAGTGTACTTATTCATTTCATAAGGTAAACAATAAAGATCTGTGATATTTTATTAAAATATGAGAGAACATCACAATGAATGTCATGTGAAAGAAATCTGAAGAACAACTGAAAATAAAGAAGTATTTGTTTAAAAAAAAAAAAAAAAAAAAGCCTGCCCCTGGCAAATGTTTATACCCTAATTTATAAACAGTGTCTGGCAACAGCAAAGGGAATCCGAAGGCCTTGCAGAGGCAGATGACCCCTCCGTCAGGATACGTGTTTGCAGAAACATTCCTGGTGCGGGCGCTGGTGCTTACCTGGCTCCAGCTCAGACACGTGGCATTCCTCCACGGCTCCAGAGGGGCTGTGCACCTTTGCATCGATCTTGCCTTTTGCCCCATTCAACCTTATAGCAAAGGAGGCTGGCTGGTTAACTTTTAATCCTGATTCCTGAGAATTTAATACATGAGATGCGTTACAGCCCTCGGTGTTCTTGCTCAACAGCATATACCGACCCAACCCAGGATTCCAGCGGGGGGACAGTTCTCATGCAAACAGGCCTGGAATATGTTTTCCTATATAACACCTGGCAACAAAAGAGCAGGTTGAGTAATTCCACGTTTCTAGCATTAAATATAAGAAAGTAGAGACACACATCTGCATGGTCTTGTATCTAAACCATCGTGATTCAGAGATGGTTCCTAGGTTTGGAGACTTAAGACACCCTGGCCAGCAGGATTACAGTTTCAGCATCCCAAACAAGAGTTGTACAGGCCAGAAAACCCAGAATCTTCCAGATCTTCCCCCTCCCTCAAAAAAGAAGAAAGAAAGAAAGAAAAAAAAGACTTCCTCTCCCCACCGCCTTTTTAGGAGGAGGCTGGCAGCTGATAAAACCCTGCACTCACTAACATGAACAAAGGCTTTGTATCTCAAGGGTGGAGATGCAGAGAACTTTTAATAAACTTGTAAAGGGCCACACATGACTTTTCTTTCATGCAGTACTGCACAGTGGCTAAAAACCAGCAGAACCTGGATTTACTGCCGCTTCCTAGCTACATAACTAAACTGTTGAACCTGTTTGAGTCTCAGTTTCCTCCTCTGTAAAAACAGGCATAATAACCAAATCTACCTCAGAGAGCTGCTGTGAGGATTCAACGAAGTTATGCATTCAAGGCACTCAGCACAGGGCCTGGTCCATACATAGGAAAGTTTAAAAATGTCAGCTCCTATTAACATGCATTTAGAAGTTGTTAGTCCCCCCAAAAAAGCCATGGGAGAAGTGTAGCTTTTGCTCTTGAGTAGATCAGTTTCACTCTCCATGCTTGGTCTTGGAAACTACATCCTCTGCTGGGAGAAGGGGATTGGAAGTTCAGATGCTTAAGATATCTTAAGATTGGCCAATCCTGAATAGCAAAATTTTACAAGCCAGCAGTTTTGATGTAAACATGGTTGGACAGCTACTCAGATGATAACTCTAAAGCAGCAGGGCTCACACTTAATGTGCAACCGAGGGTCTTGTTGAAATGCAGATTCTGATTCAGTGGGTCTGAAACGGACCCTGGGACTCCATGTTTCTAAGAAGTTCCCAGGGGATGCTGAGGCTGCTGGTCCAAGGATCACATCTTAGCTTCAAGGCGCTATAAGCAGTGCTGCCTCGTTCAGTAGTCACTAGCCACATGTGGTTATATACAGTTAAATTTAAATCAATTAAAATTAAAAACTCAGTTCTGGACTTCCCTGGTGGTCCAGTGGTTAAGAATCCGCCTGCCAATGCAGAGGACATGAGTTCGAGCCCTGGTCCGGGAAGATCCCGCATGCTGCGGAGCAACTAAGCCCGTGAACCACAACTACTGAAGCCCATGTGCCAAAATTAACTGAAGCCCAGGCACCTAGAGCCCGTGCTCTGCAACAAGAGAAGCCACTGCAATGAGAAGCCCGCGCACCGCAACGAAGAGTAGCCCCCCACTCGCGGCAACTAGCGCAGCAACGAAGACACAACACAGCCATAAATTAAAACAAACAAACAAACAAAAAAACTCAGTCCCTCAGTTACACTAGCCACATTTCAAGGGCTCAAGAGCCACATGTGGCTCATGGCTACCATACTGCTCATCGGAGATGTGGGACATGCCCACTGCTGCAGAACATTCTACTAGACTGAGCTGCCCTAGAGGTTACAGATGACGGAGGACTGAACACAAAATTAAGGAGTCTTTGATCGCCAGACCACCCCCATGCCACACCCTCCCCTACAGAATGCCAGCCGACTCCAATTTTCTAAAAAGTCTCAAAAGCAAGACAAAACAATACACGCCTCTCTTTCCTAACCAGCACCAGATGTTGCCGTGCAGCCTTGCCAATAAATCTCCAGTAAATAATTTACATATCACTTGGCATCAAGTGACGTGGGGAGAACAGGGGACAAAGTTGACACACAGGTCCCTCCTGTTGTAGCAGCTGGCTACACAAGCTTGACGGACATACCAGCCTGATGCATACTTGTTTAAATATTTTATGACCAAACTGTTATAAGAGGACTCTATGGGAAGTTTCTCGGAGCCGATTTCTCCACATCAGCTCCTTTTGGACAGAAGCGTTTACGTTACCTGAATTCACTTGCCACTAAATCCTCAAGAGGGAGATAAACGGCTCACAAGATCCAAAAGAAATCTTCCAGATGCGTGAAGGCAGCTCTTTGCCCTCAACAAATGCCAGCTTTATCTCCCTCCGTAGGGTTTAGTTAAGTTGGCCACAGAAGGAACTTCTGTTAAGAAGCCTTTAAATGAAACACAAGAAAAACATCTGCACCACAGTGACCAGTCAGTATCCTTGGTACTCTCCAGATGAGGCCGCTTCAATCTGTAGACCGTGACCCTGGTCTGGGTTCTGTTTGGGTTCCCTAATGTTTGAGACAACTAGCAGTACCAGTCCCCCTCAGGGGAAAGTGAGACTCTCAAATGTAAACCAAGTACACGGAACCAATCTGAGATATGAGGTTGAGTTTTCATCAATCCAATACGTTCAAGAACTGGGGGGCAGCTGAAGGCTATTTAGAAACCCCTCTACCCAGAAATCACATTCTGGGATTTTGGTGTTATTCCGCAGCCAAACTGCTACATCTGATTCAGTGTCCTAAGACCCAAGGGCATCCCCAATACTTCTTAGTTTGGCTGAAGGCTCTAATGCAACCCTGAATTAAGCGCCCTGTTTAAGCCAGGGTGAAAAGTTGCATTTCCTGCCATTCTAAGAGGTTGGGCTATGTAACCACCTGCCACAATGCCAGGGTTGGGATTAAGGTGGCTGCTGTTAAGAGCATGGTTCTGGAACCACCGAGACCTCACTCTGCCTCATTCTAGCTGGTGCCCATAGCTGGATCCTCTCTGCATCTCAGTTGTTCTATCTTTAAAGGGGGGGGGGGGGGGGGTCAAGAAAAGCTACTCACCAGACTGTGGCAAGGATTTAGGGAAATAACACTGATACAGTTCTTAATACAGTGTTTTGCACGCTTACTATAAATAAATCAGCATCATAAAATAAATCACAATTGACTTTCTTGAGGAAAAGGAAACCAATAATAGCAAGCTGAACATCACTGGACTGTTAGTTTTGTGTTTGTTTTGTTTTGAAAGCCCTCCTTAACCCTTGACCAATTATTAACAGGCCTTCTTTGTTTCTCTGGAGCGAATATTTAGAAAACAAACTCGTCTGCAAATGTTGAGGAGTTTTGCTGACCGTGGCTGCTTTCTGCTCGCCCCAACGGTCTCATGTCCTGAATGTGACCCTGCTGCAGGAAAGGTCCCCTACGCCTGGCAGCATCCGTGGTCAAAATGTGCTGTGGCCCCTGGCACAGTCGGAGATTGAAGGGGCCTTGGGAGTCCAGGGCCTCACTGGCTGGACTGTGGCCAAGGAGATGGATGTTTCCTTGTGTCTCACCTGAAGGCTCAGAACAGTGAGGCGGCGGGCATCGTCGGAGGGTGCGATCACCGGCACCAGGTAGGGACTTTCTGGGATGTGCTCATCATTGAACTTGATAGACACCTCGTAGTTACCTGTGGGGACAGGAAAGACCCATCATGTCAGAGATTCTGGGAAGGTGGTTCCAGAGTGGCCTCTTGTTTCTCTAGCTAGGGCCAAAGTGCCTTCCGAGAGACCCTGGCCCACTCCATGGCTGTGGCTGATTGGGTCAGAGAGGGTCACCTGGCTCAATGCGATTTTCTTAGTTGGAAAGGGCAGGGATTCTTTTTTTTTTTTTTTTATCTTAGATATTCTGTTTAATAATTTCAAAGAGCATTGAAGCACTGAAGTTTTTGTTCTGTGTTTTGCCAGGGTATATGTGAATCCCCACACCAATCACACATCAACATCTGGTGTGTATTCCCAATTTCTCTCCAAAGGAGAGGCTTATGACAGAGCATTTTATTAAAAATTATATACTTAAGAATAAGAAGGGCTTCATGTAACTAGGATCCCATTACTGATACTGAACTATGAAGTGTAAGACATAAACTTTGAGAACAGGGGTAGAAGCAGAGTGATAACTAGGAAAGAAAATCTAGTCAAGGAAGAAGGGCAGGGATTCTTAACCTGGGCCCACACAAAGGGTCTGTGTACAGTACTCAGGAGATCAATCAAACTCAAATGGGAAAAACGTACATCTTTATTTTTACTAAACTCTAACTGAAATTTAGCATTTCCTTCCTTTAGAAAAGTTGACAAGAAACCACAGCACATTAAGACTTGTGATTTTGTCAACAAAAACAATCACTTTCCAGCTTTATATATATATCTTGACATACCATTTACACTCACTGCCACTTAGAAATTAAGGTAGTTAATAGACCATCACCAAATCGTATGATTTAATGTATTAATGAAAACGTGTATACGTTGTTATGTTGAATGTTTGTTCCTTTAAAAAGATTTTGATAACAATATTTTATTAAAGTTGATTTCTTTTATAATCTGAAGTATTTTATTTCATGTGTTTAAAAATATTTCCTGAGATGGTCCCCATGGGCCTCACCAGATGCCAAAAGGATTCATGGCACACAAAAGGTTAAGAACCCCTGATCGAGGAGCTCAGATGCTGAGGCCACTCTTCTGGGGCAGCCACACCAGCCAGTGGCCACGGGTGGGCAGAGAGAGGCTGGTCAGTGGGAAGAATGAAACAGTTGAACAAGAGCATAAAGCAGTGAGGCCAAGAGACAAGGAGAACAAGAATTCCTACCCCTTTGAGGCGTGGCTGGATATCCTGCAACTGGATTTCCAGGACGCATTCCCATGGGCCCATACAGATAAATTCCTCTTCTATTGGAGCTAGCCTGATGAGTTTCTGTTCCTTACAACCCAACCATCCCTAAACAAGGAAAACGTCCTCCATTGGCCCCCGAGTACCTACCAGGCTCTTGGGCAATATAAGACACACCACATGATCCGTTTTTATGGTCATCAAACGTAATCTCGGCCTTACTGGGGCCCTCAACAGCGATGGAGAGGCCCCCGGCACCTGCCTCCCTGGTCCAGATGCTGAATTCAGCTGAGACAAAGAAACACCTGGTCAGTGACTGAGCCCAGTATAGGCCCCTCTTCTGGCTCAAACATGGGGTGCTGGGTTCTGTTTGTTGCCAGCCCTTTCCTCTTTCTCTAACCCCAAGCAGAACCCAGGCAAGGGCATTGGTGATGTTTGCTAAGCCCCATCCATGACTACACTAATCGCATGGGCGATCAGACATCTTTGGAATACATGCAAACCAAGTCAGAACAAGATGAGAACGTTCAGTTTCATCCCCAGAGACTTTCCCACTCAGCAACCACCACTGCAAGGGACCTTCACAATAAGTTTTATAGAATTCTAGCATGTTCCAAAGAACATTAGCCTGCAAGATGCCCTGGAAACGGTTTTATGACCCTGATGCTCTCTTAGAGACTCACAACACACACCCATAAATTACAGCCTCCGAGAAGTCCTTCAGTAAGACACTTGTTTAGCTTTGGGTAAGCAATTCCCAAATGTCTTTAGCCACGGAAGCCTTGTTTTAAAGAATGCCCCTTCACACCATCCATCAGTAACACACAAAGTCTTCCTTTCAGAACAGGGTGAAGAGTGCAGGATGCTCACTCTGCCAGGCTGAACTCAATCTTCTCAAGTAAAAAGCCTGCCCAGAACGCTCACCTGGGACTCCTGCTTCTCCTCGCTCTAGGCCAGGGCCTCCTGCCCGGACCTTCTGGGCGCCCCCCTCACCCAGAGGTCCCACAGTGAACTGGAAGGGGCTGCCGGTGACGTGCTGGCCGCGGTACTTGACGCTGACGGTGTGAACCCCCATCTCCTGGGGCACAAACCGGACACAGTGAGAGTTCTTTCCCACAGGCACAATCTCTGCCTCGGTCACGCGGCCTGAGGGGCTGGTGACGTGGGCCGACATGTCACTGCTGTCGATTTCTGAAAGGGGGCAGGGAGAAAAAGAGGAGGGTCAGGGTGAGGGCCTGAGGGGGAACAGGACATGCAGGGCAAGCAGCAGACGGCAAAGCGAGTGTAGGCCAGGGGTGCGGGGTGCTCAGGCTTCCTCCCATCCTGGCTGGACGCCTGCCCTCCTGTCTCCCTCAAATCCCTGGGTGGTCGTGGCCAGCATGGAGAGTGCAGGGCCCTTCCAGCCACCCAGTGCAGAGAATATTCTGGGGGCACTGACACGTCTTGCCTCGCCGAGCACTTTGACAGCCTTCCTGGCTGGAGCTGAGTTAATTCCACACAGCAGTGTCAAACCACAGCTTGGGCTGACAGTTATAGCATGTAGATAACAACAACAATGATGGCTCAGATGTTTCTAAGCAAATGTGACATGGGGCCATCAGTCATGCTTACAGGGGCTCTTTTCCATAGGTAAGGACAGAAAACACAAGAGCCCTCATCCCTCATTGTCAAGAAGCCTTGGCATTTCTTTCAGGCAACAAGACAAAATGCATTTAGAGGAAAAGGTGAACCCAGGTTGGTCCCAGTGGCAAAGGGGAAACCATGCGTGAGCAAAGCTTTGAGCAAACCGAAAACAAGAGGCCACACTTCCAGAAACATGACGCCTCGGGTCCCCAACACCAGGAAGCAGACACGTCTGCTCCACCCAAGGTGCTCTGCCATGCCAGCGACCGTGCCTGCACTGACGAGGTGGAGACAGGCGCGCCGCATGCTGGGTGACCAAGTAACGCCATCACCTACAGCAGCACGAAACCGCACCCTCCAGCCCTACAGGATCTGGGCAGCAGCTCATGACTCTGAGCCCTGAGGACAGAGAAAGGAAGGAGGTTGAGGGGAGGGTCACCCCACATGGCCTGGGTCTGGAGGATATCTGGAGGCTGGAGGGCCATCCTCCCTTCTAATTGACAAGAGAGGGTGTTTTAGGTAATGATGGAAAAAGTTAGTCTCAGCCAGAGTCATCTAGTACCACTGAAAAGAGTAAGAAGGAGTCAAGAGCTAGACAAGACTTGAGGGGAAGGGTGACTGACCACATCACACAAAGATAAGAGACAAATAGGCAAAGGGAACAGGAGAGAGAATTCCCCAAATGAGAAATGTGAAGCAAACGAAAACACAGTCCACTCGTCTCGTGACCAGAGAAATACAACTGAAAACTGGATACCGTATCTTTCCATCAGATTGATCAAAGTGAGAACCAAAGACAGTGGCCAGTGCTGGTGGGGAAACAGAGAAATAGGCATCAGTTCGTTTTCTGGAAGACAGGCTGCCAAGGCATAGCAGCATCTGAAACGTACTGGCCCAGCAATCCCACTCCCGGGCACCCATCCGAAGTGATGACAAATGTCACAGAGCACTGATTAAGGGGTCAAGGGATGGAGATGAGCATACATGAAATGAGAAAACCCAATGAGGACATGCACCTAGACGTGAATTGGAATCTTATACAGTCATGAAAAGGATGATGGGGAAGTATACTTTGGTGTGGAAAGATGTCCACAATACAGTGAGTGAGAAGTGCACCAGAGGGATCTGAGACCGAGCCCGTGTGTCTAGGAGGCTGGAGGCATCCAGGCTCCAGCTCTGGGCCTGAAACGTGAACCACAATCTCCCTGGGTGGTGGGATATGAGGTTAGACTTACTTCCCCTGTTTTTGAGCACCTGAACTTTTTATGATCACAATCAACACGGTGCGTTTTAAGTGATTCTTAGTCTGGACGCTACAGTAATGAGGTTTTTACCAACGGTGTGTCTAGAAAGGAAGAACCCATCAGGTAATGCTGAGAAGGCAGAGCAAGAGATATACCACAAGTCAGGAAAGACGGGAGATGCAGTATGGACCTTCCTCTGGAAGCTAGAAGCTCATCACAACATGAGCTTCATCGGAAGACGATTTAGATTTTCTGTCTTCATAGAACCTGCAGCTCCATAGCACATGCCAGAGGAGCCTCAAGCCTTCACTTACACAGTCACTTCTTAATAGAAAGAACCTGGGCCACATTTCAGACAGACGATGGCTGTGTTGGGCAAAGGGCTAGATGTGGTCCACCCACCCAGCCTTGCTTCGCAGGCCTCACTCCAATTTTAGGAATGAAAGATACGAACGGGAATTAGAAGGATGTCGCTGGGCTGACACCTCCTTCCAGATATAAGCATCAGCAGGGCCAGTTCTCTCACTATTAGTCTAGTCGACAGACAGTAAATGAAAGTCTAAAAGCTTATCTATTTTCCCCCCATGTGGTACGATAAAGCTATTTTCATCTGGAAGAAGGAAAAGTAAATAGATTTACTTTTCTTGGATGGGCCTCTGTGAAAATAAGTATTAAAAATATTAATGAATAAATTAAAAAAAATTAAATTCAAAAACAGTTCCCCCCAGCAGACTCAGATGGTACATTCTGGGCCAAGCCCAGCCTTGGTTTCCGGTGGTGCCCACTGCCCTGACCCACGAGCCCCTCGTGCTCACCTGGGATCTTGAGGTTCAGGTCACAGATGCTCCCAACAGTGGCCACAGATGGGGCTCGACTGGTACGGGTAATGCTCTCCTTGACTCTTCCCTCCCCGCTGATCTTCACGGTAAAGGGGCTCCCTGCAAAAACCGAGCAGGCCCTTGAGAGCAGCCCAGAGGGCACGCGTGGCATTTACAGAAAACCCAAGCACGGGACAGGGAGAGCAGATGGGGCCACACATACCAGGCACGTGCTCATCGGCGAATTTGGTGGAGACGATGTAAACGCCAGGCACGGTGGGGAAGTAGGAGACCTTGCAAGTGCCGTCCTCCAGGTCCTCTGTCTGGATGTCCACTTTGCTGGGGCCTTCCACTGCCAAGGAGATGCCGCCATAACCTGCAACACAGTAGCCCGTGGCTGCTATGACAGCGGCTCATCAGGAAGGGGGAGCCTGATGAATGCAGAAAGGACCTCCACCCCTGGAAATGCTCCAGAAAGCAGAAAGACAGTAACGGTGGCCCCTGTTGGACAGCGCTGGGCACAGGAGTCAGTTAAATGCTCTGAGAAATCCTGGAGTGAAATATCCTGGCTGAAGGTGGCCTTGACCACACTCTCTTCTCAAGGGTATCCACTAATATCCCACCAACCATCTGTCCTGCAGAACCCGCTGCGGGGGACACTTTGACCACCTGCTTCCAGGAATGGCACGTGCTGTCTGGGGGTTTATTACCAGCTGCAGGCCTGAGAATTTGACATTTTTAACTGCTCCTAGCTGCCTCGGATGCCCAGCCAGGGAACCACTAAGACAGCAGATCTAAATCTTTAATAACCTGAGGAATCAACAGAGAACATAAGCCCATCAGGACCACAAATTCTCCAGCTCCTTGTCTTGGGAAGGTGACTTTATCCAGAAATCACCAATGCAAGCCCATCACTCAAAAAGGCAGAAGGTGAAGACTCTGGGATGCGGAGTAGCTTGGAGTGGCCCAACCTAATTCGGACCATCTCAAAGAGGAAACAGGAAGAAACTCCTCATTTGCACGAAAGCAATGCTCAGCTGAACATGACTTTGACCCGCTGGCCCAACATTCTTAGTTTGAGATGAGTCAAGGAGACCCTGGGGAGCTGAGACAACGGTGGGAATATTGATAATGAAACAGATCTGCGAGTTGTTGTGGCTCTGGGTTCAAATGCCAGAAGCAGATGGGGCTGCTAACCCTGCGAGCCTCAATTTTTTCATCTAGAAAACAAAGATAATACCTACTTTGCCACTGCTCTTGGGGCTTAAATGATAATCATGTAAAAGGGTCTGTAGTTTGAAGGATGCTCACAAAGAGAAGAAGGTTGGCAGGATAGAAAGATGGAGTAATGTGAGCAGTAAGAAGCCAGTTCCAAAGCTCCGGGCCTTTTCCCCTGGGACCACCCCCCACAGACCTGCATCCCTCGTGTCCACGATGAAGTCAGACATCTCGAAAGTCCGGCCTTCTGACAGGCCACGGCCATAGACTTTGGCTCTGCGGGCATCCCCGATCTCTGACTGGACCACCATGATGGACACGGGGCTGTTGGCCACGTGGTTGCCGTTCTTCTTGATGCTGACCAGGTGTTCACCCACCTCCCGGGGGATGAAGGAGATGCCTGGACCAGAGCACAGATTGGGGGTTATGAGGTGGGAGGGAGGGGTGAAAGGGAGGAAGCAGGAGGGAGACACACTGGCAAGAACAGAAACAGGACTTCCTTCCTGACTTTCTGGCAACCCAGGGTGTCCAAGAGGGTTGTCAGCATCGTAAGGCAGAAATACTTGGACTCTGACCATGCATGTGACCCAGCAGGTTTATCACATCACACTCTAAGGTGCTACCAATTTCCCAGGCAAGGACTGGGATCCCGGGCAAGGAGGGAACCCCCATCTCCCAGTCAAGACGTCCCAGCTCCTGCTGGGAGGGCAGTCTGAGCTCACCGATGTGATTGTTGGGCAGCCTCTTTAGGAGACAGGGCTCGTCGCGGCCGGACGGGGCCTTGATACTGGCCGTCAGCGTGCTGAGGTCAGTCTCACTGATGTCAAGCAGGAAGTCGGCAGCAGAGCCCAGCTTCACCTGAGAGCACCGTCTGCTGTCGTCTGGGAAACACCAGCCCCAACACAGCTCCGTTACACGTGGTCACCCTGGCTCTCCAGAGCTCTCACACCACATGCCATTTATAGGTGAACAGGCAAGAATTAACTACGCAAACTTAAGTGACAAAAACACGCCCCGGACAATAAGCAGACCCAACCAACGAAGAATGACTGCTACTTATGCCTGGTTACAGGGAAGATCTGAGTCCACACAGACCACATTTATAACCCACTGAGAGCATGATCTGAACAGAGAGCACAACAGGGGTCAGAAGCAGGGCTTTGAGTCAGATAATCTCCACCTGAATCCCAGAATACCCACATGAACTTGGCTAAGCCAGTCTCTCCAATCCTCAGTTTTCCCATCTGTAAAAGGGACACAAAAATCTGTCTAGAAGTGATGCCGATGAGCATCTCTGAGCTCACTCATGCAGTAAGTATTATTTGAATGCCTCTATCTGAGGGCCTCCTTATTTGGACGCTGGAGTCAGACTGGCACAAATAAGTGCCCTCCAAATGATGTGTTTGCTTTTCCCGGGATTACCAGCTGAAGGAGGAATTTAGCCTATCTAATGTTGACCTTGCACCCCTAGTTTGTTCCCAAGGAGACGCTGTGAAACCTAAATCTCAGACGTGCCTAGCCTGCTGCCCCAGGTCTGATGGGAGGGGGGCTTATTGGGGCAGGGAGCCTCCAGCAAGTTGGGCAACTCTACCTGTGATCTTGGCTGTGAAGGGGCTGCCAGGGATGTGTTTGTCATTGTACTTGACCAGAATGCTGTAGTCGCCTGGCAGGGTGGGCAGGTAGGTCACCGTGCATGTCCCATCTTTGTTGTCAATGCAGCTGATTTCCGCCTTTGAGGGTCCCTCAATAGCCAAGTCCAGGCCACCT
This sequence comes from Monodon monoceros, assembly GCF_005190385.1. Classification (NCBI taxonomy): domain Eukaryota; kingdom Metazoa; phylum Chordata; class Mammalia; order Artiodactyla; family Monodontidae; genus Monodon; species Monodon monoceros. Next base: position 71,624,383 of record NW_021703780.1, on the reverse strand, counting down.
GTGAATGAGAGGAAGGAAGAAGAGCCACCAGGGAGAGTGTTTCTGTGTTTCAAAAGGGATCACCACTCATCCGGGACAGCCCTGATGCCAGGAACGTCAGACTGACACAAGCCATGGACAAGGGGCGTAGGTCAGAACAAAGCTATTTACATGGTGAAAGTGCCACTGGGAAGACACTCCACCATCTGAATTCTTCCTGCAAGTGACCCTGAAGTTCAATTCTTCCATACGTGTGGGATGAGGAAGGGATGGAACCCCACGCGCCAATCACACATAGAGGAGAGGGTGTCACACACAGACTATCACTGCTGCTTGGGGGCTGGATGCCATCATGAAAATCCCATTAGAATCGCAAATTTAGAAATTCCTGTGATGACAACGCACATGGGCACAGAGCTAGAATAAGCCACTAAATGATTCATGTGGCCCTGTGGATACATGTACAGGTGCAAAAAGAACAAAATCAAAAATGTTATCTATCAAAACACATATAAATTTCAGGAAAGTCACATAAAACATTTCATAGTATGAATGTGATTTTAATCAGAACACGAAGGACTTTAAAATTTCTGTTTTGGGTAGAAGACAGAGGAGCTCTACGTAAGAGATTTATATGAGAGAAAAGACAAGACAGATACTACCATTCAAGAGCCTTATTTTTAAAGGCTTCCCTGGAATTGCATCCCCTTAACTCTCCGAATGACAGCTGAGACCCACAGAACCACAGTACCTTCTCCTGCGTCCTCGGTGACAATGGTGAAGGTGGCGGTTTTGTTGGCCACTCCATACACCAGGCCCGGGCCATATGCAGAAACGCTCCCGCTGTTGGGGTAGTTCACGTAGAACTGGAGTGGGCTCTCTGGGTTTGCAAAGAACACACACAAAGTTGGGACTCGTGGGGGGTTGGGGGGATTCACCTAACAGCAGCGGGTGTGGCATCTCCTGGGCAGAGCAGAATGCAAGAGGAGACTCTGTGGGGCTCCCCGTCCTAGGATACCCAAGGGGGTCTACTCACTATCGACCCTTCAGTGATCACATGAGAAAAACAGTCCCCAGGGTGCTCCAGACTAGAGGGGGGCTGAGGCAGGGGAATCTGGCTCAAATGGACAAGTAAGGAGGGAACAGCTACACCGGGGCTGGGTGACGGGGGGGAGCAGTGGAGAAGAGAAATGACCCACTATAGATGGAATGTGACTGGAAAGGTCCTTTGGGAAGGCCGTTTGCCCATGACTTTCAAAGTCTGTGAGCCCAGCCCGAGGAATCTATCCCACTGTGGTCCTCTCCACTCAGGCCCACTCCCAGCCCTAGGCAAGTACTTCCATTTCCACAGAATTCAGGTGCAAGTTAGGAAAAGAACCCAGGGTCCAACAACAGGGGGGTGGTTAAATCAACATTAGTCTACTTGCAGGTCACTAAAAATAATGAGGGAGATCTATGTATACTAACTTGAGAGATTATCCATAATGTGTTGCATTAAAGAGAAAAAGGCAAATTGCTATATAAATGTCAATATCCCATTATATTAATACCCTATATAATATTAACACCTATTATAATACCTATATAATAATATATACCCATCATAATATATTCCTATATAATATTAATACCATTATCCCAGTCCAAAATAGAACAAAACTGCATGCATATTTGTAGGTACAGAGAGAGACATTTGAAAAGATACACACACCAGCATTGGAAGTAGAAGGAAAATGGTAGAAAGACATTTTTACTTTTTCTGTATCTGCACCTTTAGAACATTTAAATAGAAGCAGATAAATACATGTTTGCTTTAAACACATAGTACCCATAGACATACACATAAACTAAAGCAAATATCAAACTGGGAGAAGTATTTGCAATTCCTATCACAAAGGGCTTATCTCTCCAACATTTAGACTGCTCTCAGAAACTGATATGACAAAGGCCAATCATCCAAGAGAAAAACTGAGCCAAGGATGCAAACGTCCAGTTCAGAGAAAAAGAAGTACAAATAGCATTGATACTTAGCCATATAGAAAGTTGCTCAATTTCATTCACAGGAGAAATACAAACAAAGCAATACCGTTTTTTAACTATCAGTCTGGCAAAGATCCAAAAATTTGAGAGCCTATTCCACTGGCAAATTGGCGGAAAAGCAGGTGCTCTCCTACATGGCGGGTGGGTATGTGAACGGGAAGGGATTGCGTGAAGGGCGCTTTGGTGAGATCTGTCAGAATTGCAGGGCTGTTGCCTGTGCCCTGCAATTCCTGCCCTGGGAACCAAATATCTCAGATACACCCTGGCAGGTGTGAGATGATGGGTGTACAAGGCTATTATTCACTGCAGCATGACTAGTAATCACAAAAAGTGGGGAAGAACCCAATTGTCCTCCAGTGGGAGAAATGGTTCACATGTAACGTTCACCCAAATGGCCGGACACCATGAACACTCTCTACTATTCAGATGCGCAAAGTTTTCCAAGATATACTACTAGATGAAAAGGGCAAGGTCAGGATAATGTGTAGCATAGGCTACTGTTTATGTAACAAAGGGAGAGGGATTAGACATCTGTATTCCCATCTGTTGTAGAGTCTTAAAAATATTCTGAAATCTAGCATAAAACATCAATAACAGTCAGGTTCAAGGAGAGGGCAGATGGGGGATATGGGTGGGAAGGAAACCCTTCTCCACATCATTTTTAAACTACGTAGATAGGTTATGTACTCAAAAAAAAAGAAAAAGAGTAACACTGCTGGTTGATGGACATGAAACTTGAGCTGGCTTTCCTTGTCAAGAGCAGTGTGACAATAAGGCAGCTTGTCCTCTTCTCACAACCTCTTCTCCCATCCCACGCTGCTCTGGGCTCTGCAGGCCCGGCTGGAAAGTCCCTTGACGTGCCTCACATTTTTCTCCCAGCTCGCTCTTTGGCCATGCTTGGCATAGTGACAAAGACAAACAATCACAGACCGAAGGGCCTGCACTGTGACCCAGGACACTTAGCTGTGTCATCCCTGCTGGAAATTAGCTGGATCTGCTGGGGTCACAGCCTGTTTGGTTTTGCAGGGACGCCTACACTGCATTCCCAAATCTGCCACTGAAAACCACACAGCAGGTGACTGAACGACTGACTACAGCCTCCCATATGTTCACGTCCTGAATCTTGGAGTCCTGCAGGGCCAGTCAGCCAGGGCGCTGAGCCCGACTTACCAGGGATGTGGCTGCCCATGTATTTGATGTGCATCTCGTGGAGCCCGACCTCAGTGGGAGCGTATCTGACAGTGACCGTGCCATCCTTGTTGTCCACAATCTCAGGTGTGGCTGTCTTCCCAGAAGGCATGTGGACCTCTCCTGTTGGAGCACATGGAGACAGGGCAGTGAGCCCACCAAGACTTCCCCTGAGAAGCTGAGCACAGAGGTACACGTGGCCTTCACGATAAACGTTTTCAGATACAAGAACACTTCACACCATTGCCTAAAACACCACGTTCCACAACCGGAAGCAGAGACGTACCTGCCTTTATTTTGTTCTATTTTGTTTCCACAAAATGCAGCAGGCAACTCACAAGTAAAGGGTCTTCTACTTTTGTACTGACAAATGAGAAGCTCAAACAGGACTTGAGAAGACCATGAGACCAATTGGATTGGTAAAGCGTCAACTCAAAGAGAAGCAGGCATTCAAAGGAGGCTAGGAGAGGAAGTAACTCTTGTACAACAGACCTCAGTGTCAATGTCACATCTGGAAAAGTGGAAGAATAAGAGAAGGCAAGAAAAGGGGGGAATAGGAACGTGATGGTCGAGAGAGATCTAAACACAGTGGTTCTCCCCTTACAGAGCATCTCCGGCCCTCTCTCCAGGATGCAAGTTATAAATGAACCACCTCTTCTGAGATACACATATACACACAGAACATTCTGCAATCCCATGGGCTCATGGACTGACCCAGGGATGCTGGGTTCCGGACCCCAGGTCTGGGAGACAGGTGGAACCAGCTCCTGCACACTGTTTGGAGAGCTAGTGCAAGTGAGTGAGAACAAGACGGCTTTCACGTCAGTGCTTACCGGTGATTTCTCCTTTCCTGACTGCAAACGGAATGACCAAGTCGAAAGGCTTAAACCCCAGGCCGTTCATGTCACTCACTGGGACATAGGCCTCTTCAGTTACCTAAAAACAGGAAGCAGCGGTCACTGGGTAAAGTGGACAACAGTGTGAGCTGGGGAAGCTACAGGGGGCAGAGCAACTGGGAATTTTGCAAGCTTGTACAGCCAGGATTTGGGGATGCGGCTGCCCATGCATTGCGGGCTTTGGCTAACGGGCTCTGGGGCCAGAGCAGAACCTGAAGAATTGGAGGAATCATGCTGACCAATTGCTAAAAATCCCTAGGCTGTTTGCTTGTGAAATTCCCAGTAGCGCCCATGGGAAAGCGGAAAAGTGAGAGACAGCAATGTCTGTGAGTCCCAAGAGGTTCCACCTGGAAAGGTTTAGTTGCCTGTGGCCTGGAAAAGAAGGTGCGTTTTAAGTGGCAGAAAGTAGCAGCGGTGGCTTTCCCCCTGAACAGAAACCAAATGTGCAAGTGGTGGCTTTTAGAGTCAGCAGGAGGGCTGAGACAGCTGTCCATCTTTCTCCTTAAATGTGGAGACAAACTGCACCGAGCGTGATCACAGACATGGTGGTGGGCGATTCGTGGAGCGCGTACGATGACACAGGTGGGTCTCATTACAGAGAAAGCCGGGATCATTGTGATGCACTGATCAGTGGGGACAAACCAATGACCAGGACACCCAGAGGGCTTAAGCAATCCCCAAAAGCAGGCTGCAGCTTTTCTGCAATGAAGGCTGAGTAAACAAAGACATGGAAAAGGGAAAAATAAAAACAAAAACCAAAAGTGTACCCAGGGCCTGAATCCGGGGGGACATGCATTTACCGGTGCTTCCTCCACAGCTGCGACTTTCCCATCTGTGGCCTGGTCAGTGGCAAATGGAAATTAGTTGGGAATCACATTGAGGGACATCGCGACTCAGTAGATTCTACAACCCGAGGGCTGCTTCCTCCCCATCTGTCTTGCCTAGCAGAGAGCTACTCCCTGTAGCGGGAGCCTACCTTCTTCCCACCGTTGTGGAGAGCAAGTTGGCATCTCCTCTTCCAATGTCAAATCCATATGCCCTCTGAACCCATGACCCACTTCTAGGAAGCAAGCCTATAGAAATACTGGCAGGAAAGTCTATAGGTAAGTCATGTGTGCAAAGGATTTTACTGGAGCCATTCATTGTTGGGAAAGGCTGAAGTAACCTAAATGTCCATCTGTAAGGGAGTCGGTTAAGTAAATTATGTAAGTCTGTACAGTGGACCCCGGTGCAGCCATTCTGAAGAAGCGATCAAGTCAGATCAATTAATATGGAAGGGTATTTACAGCATATTGAGGGAAGGAAGCAAGTTGCAAAGCAATGTGCATGGTTAATCTCATGCACAAAACTGACATGCTTCTTGTATAAGCAGGAGAAAACCTAATGCTGGTCACCCCTGGAACATGAAATTGGGAAAGGGGTCTCTTGTTACTTGGTATGTGTCTATAGTTATGTTCTAAAAGTTTTTATAAATTCATTTTTTAAAAACCAGAGACTTTGTGTTCCTGATCCAATCACCCTGATAAGGGATGGGTCCCCTCTCAGTTCCTTCTTCTCCCACAATAAAAGAATTGGAAAGCCTCCCTTCTGGAGGAAAACTTCCGTGCTCATGTTTAGCCCCTTTTGTGTATTTTGGCATCTCAGAAAAGGGGCTTCACTTACAAAGGCAGCTTTGTAAGCTTCAACGTTTACAACAGCCCTATCCCCCACCCCCTGGACCATCTCAGGTTGGGCGACTCTGGGACACATCAGTCGGGAAGATCTTTCAGTGGCTACGCTATAGCCTTTGATCAGTGACTTCTTTTTTTTTCTTTTTTTTGGCGGTACGTGGGCCTCTCACTGCTGTGGCCTATCCTGTTGCGGAGCACAGGCTCCGGACGCACAGGCTCAGCAGCCATGGCTCACGGGCCCAGCCGCTCTGCGGCATGTGGGATCTTCCCGGACCCGGGCACAAACCCGTGTCCCCTGCATCGGCAGGCGGACTCTCAACCACTGCGCCACCAGGGAAGCCCTGATCAGTGACTTCTTAACAGTGACAGGCAGAGAAGCGGCTAGACCCGTGACTTGCTGTGCATGTCTGTGAGATATATTTAACTCAACCAGCCTGCTGGAGCTCCTGCAGACATTTGCTGCAAAGGCAGTACAGGGTGTTCCTGTCCTTTTGGCCCCAAGCCTGCAGGAGAAGACAGCGAACCTAGCCCCAAGGGGCCAATGAATAGAAAGTGAGCCCATCTAGGTAAGGCTGGAGGAAGCAAGGAACGGGAGAATGAAGACCTAAAGCACGTGCCCTGAGTGTCATCCCTTCCTGCCTTCAGCAGTTGTTAGGAGGCTAGTGCGTTTTACACAAAGGATCCTTGCTCTGTGTGCATTCCTTGCTCTGTGTGCATTCCAGGGCTGAATGGACATTCATTCCTAAAGAGTTTGGTGGCCTCCACTGCAGGTTTCTGACTCATCTGCTAAAATGGTCCTTGGTATTTTCTTCCTGATTTCCTCACTCACACCCTCCAAATGTGGTCTCTTATCTCCAGCCCATCCCACCAGCAGGGCTCTGACCTCTGCCCAATTCTAACCAACCAGATAAAAAACTCCTGTGGGCTAAAAACAGATTCTTACAACTACAACTGGGACTTCTCTGTAAATAAGAAGGACATAAACTTTCTAACTGTATCTTTTTCTCCCCTGAGGAGAAAAACACTCCCAAATTAACAGCGTCAAAAGTGTTTACATCCTTGAGACATAAAAAGGCTCCAGGTCTCTGGCACAACGTTTATAGATAAACAAACATCTATGGAAAAGAATAAAGGTTCAGCAGATTATAGAGTGGGAGACAGACACGGGCTTCTGTCTGGAATGGAGTCTTCGTGTCCTTCTCTGCTGCGGCATAAAGCGAAATCATTAGATGGAGCTTTGTAGGCTGTGCGTGGGGCCAGGCCACTGAGTTCTGTAAACTTTGTGGTCTGCTGCCCATGGCATCAAAGGACACAGGTGAGGACGGTGCTCAGCAGCTGTCCGGAGCAGGCAGTCTGGGTTCAGTGGACTTGAGTCTGATCCCCGCTCCTATACAGCATTTGTAAAAGGGCCAACAATGCTTAGTTTTAAGGGTTAAATGAAGGACTGCTCCTGAGGTTTCTAAGTCCTTTCCTGGTTGAAGAACCTCAATAATCAAAGGAGGATCTAAAAGTCACTCAGATTTGAAAATTAAACGGCCGAGCCATTCTCTGGCTCAGAGGTTTTGCATAATGGTTTTCTTTTATTCCAGATGTTCCTAGCTTCAAAAAGACAAGTTATTGCCCCCTCATCATCAAAGTCTGAATCTTTCCAAAACACAACTGGAGGTACTTTGAGTCCTGGGATATCAGAGTCAAGTCTTCAGACATAACAGCCTCGGGAACCTCTCTCCTCCAGGGGAGGAGAGAGGAGGAAGAACAAGCAGGATGAAAAATTGTAATGTTTTACTCATAGACGTTTTTGTCAAAGCGTATCTTTCTGAGCTGGGCTTAGGCCAGGACATTGCCTAAGATCCTTAAGAATGATGGACACTCTGGTTGCCAGTGATTTCCTAAAACCCCTTAGAGCCAAAGGGTCCCTGGGTTTCTAGAGATTACATAGGATTCTGCAAGGTCATGACTGCTTAAGACAATTTTTTTTTTAAAGAAAATAAAAAAAAAGTGGCCGGGGATGTCTCAGCCAGGGTTTAACAAACAGCAGTCATTACTGTTCCTGTTAACAACAGCATGCTCTAGAGAAGGAATTTTCCTTACCATGACAGTGAAGGGGCTGTTGGGAATATCAACGCCACCAAAACGCACGTAGATGACATAGGTGCCCGGCTTGGCGGCCGTGTAGAAAATGTCATAGGTGCCATCCTCATTCTCGATGACGTCAGCCTCAGCCTCAGTGCCGTCTGGGGTCAGAACCGTGCAGGTCACTTTGCCTTTCCCGGCGGTCTTGGCGTCTACCACAAAGCCCACTTCCTCGCCAGTTTTCACAGTGGAGGCGATTCCAGGACCTGGAGAAAAGTTTAGGAGGAGAGAGTGGAAGCTTCAGCCATGGACAGCAGCTGAAGGCCCAAGAACAAATCACACACGTTCGTGTTGTATCTGTGAATGTTAGACCTTCAACTACCGCTGTGCAGAGGGATGTCCCAGAGATGCCCTGGGGGAGATGCTGCTCCAGGGAGCATTCTATCCATTACTTATTAAATAAGGTGTATCTGCAAGTTCTGAGTGATAACCATGTGTTAAACCGGCTTTGCCAGCATTCAAGTGTATGGGGATGAAGGTCAACTTTCATCAGCAAACACATATTGGGCATTTTCTTAAGTGCCAGATACACACAAAGGTGAGCAAACCACAGCCTCAGCTCTCAATATGCTCAAAATCTAACAGGGCAGATGCATGCAGGCTGGACACCAAGAATGACAGCTCAATCTGTGTTGGAAACACCAAGGGGGGACTAAGTTATCAAAAAAATAATCAATGGTTCTTCAAAGAAGCATCCTGCAGCACATCTATGGAAAGTTCTATGAATTTATATCCCAGGGTTGCCACATTGACAGAGGGCTTCCTGAGAAAGGGGAAATGGCTGAATTCTGAAGGCTGGGTACCCTTGGCTAGGGAAGACTTACAACCTCTGTCTCCAAATGATGACCCGTCTATCTGTCTGTCTCTCTGACTTGTGGCACCCCTTTACTGAGGATCCACAGATCAGGGAGTGCAAAAAACTGTGAATTAAAAGCACCCTGGCAAAAAAAAAAAAAGCAAAGTGTGTAGAAGCAACAGGGAGTGATAAGGACATGCTGAGACAGTGAGTAGTAAGGGAAGACTGAAGTTTGGTGCTGAATGACAGGCTGAGAGGTAGGGCCAAAGGAGCCCCCAGGCTGAGCAGAGTATCCTGCCTGAGCTGCGGGAAGGAGGAGAGCCTGGAAAGCCAGGAGGAAGTTCCCACCCAGTATTCACATGCCCTCAGGTTGGCAAAGACAATCCAGTTGTCTCTGGAACAGCACAGACCTAGGAGGTGGCAGACTGGCCATCGTTACAAAATTTCTCAGTCTTGTGGTGGATGAGCCAAAAAGCGCCAAGCTGAGCAATTTACAGCCTCACCCTGAAAGCCAAAAGATTTTCTCCTTTCAGAACAAGACGAGAGGGCTTCCCTGGTGGCGCAGTGGTTGAGAGTCCGCCTGCCGATGCAGGGGACACAGGTTCGTGACCCAGTCCGGGAAGATCCCTCATGCCGCGGAGCGACTGGGCCCGAGAGCCTGTGCTCCGCAACAGGAGAGGCCACAACAGTGAGAGGCCCGCATATCACACACACACACACAAAAGAACAAGACGAGATATGATAGAAATAGGACACATCCAGGGTGGACCTCTGTTTAGTTTTATTTAAAGAGAAGCAAATCAGTTTCATTTCAGAGATGGGGATTCATGGTTTGAAATCTGCTTGAAGCAACATCAGAGTTGCCCATGATATTCAATTGGTCATGTCTTAGAAATGGAAGGAACTGTTATGCTCTAACATTCCTGGAGAATTCCCAAGAGACTCAGACGTAAGTCCTGAGTGTTGAGGAAAAACCTAGATCCTTTCATGTGCTTCTCTAGCCCTGGCCTGAAATGCTCTTGAATATATCTCAAATAACTAAACCATCTACTCATGAAAGGCATAAATTTGATGCTTTTCATGGGAGCCACAGTTGAAATCACAACAATTGAAATCTCAACAATCACCCACTTCAAAAGTAACGGTAATAGTTTCCATGTGCCTGGCACTGCGCTAAGCACTTTTCATGTCTGACCTCGTCTAATCTCTGCAATAGCACTGCGAAACGGTCTCTGATCCTTGGAAGAGCTTCTTGAGCTTCAATGTTTTCCAAAAAGATCTTCCATCTAAGTCTGCCTGAGGCTAAGAGTGGTTGAGCATCTTGCCCTGATCACACAGCTATTAAGTGGCAGACGCTGGCTTTCTGAGGCCAAAACACACACTCCTGTCCTTGAGCTGCACTCACCTGTGGCCAGGCACTTGCTGGCATCGCCCGTCTGTGTGGCCCGGATGCGGTAGGGAGACAACGGGATGTCGTCCCCACCGTAGGTGACCCCAATCATATAGCGTCCAGTCTTGTCGGGGATGTAGGTAACAGCGTATGTGCCATCTTTATTATCATGGACAATGGCTCTTTTGGGTTTTCCCTCTTGGTCCTGTGGATCACAGAGAAATGCTATTTAGGATGTTGTCGTCAAGATGTAGAAACCATTCAAAGAAAACCTTGACAGATTTTGCTCATTAATTAATGCCTCTAGTGGGAGGAAAAAAGAATTACTGGCTTAATACATTTTGGGAGGTGGTGGGAGCAGAGGGTCATAGATCCCTTTAACACTGTGATGGACATGGTCAATTTTTAGTGAATTTTCTGTCAAGGGAACGAACAGTTTTAGCTCCAAATCCATCGAAATGTAGGGAGACAAGGGGGCAGAGGCTCCTGCTTCTGCACCAGCACTTTCACTCTCCTTTCCGTCTTTACTAATAGGAACCTAATTCTTAGCTAGGTATGCTGCTTCCAGAATACGAGACTCCACTTCCTAGTATCCTGGGCCACTAGGTACAGCCATGGGACTTATGACAAACTTCTGGCAAATGAGAAGAGAGTGGAAGTCTCATGAGGGACTTCTGACAGGGCTGCTTAAGAGAGCTGATTGAGTTGGAAGGTCCCATTCTCCCTTCTGCTCTCTTCCTCTTTCTGGTGTGCCATGTGGATTGGATGGCCAGAGCACCAGCAGGCTCATGGTCCATGAGGAGACCTTAGGGACAGAAGCCACACGTTAGGACACAGGAGCAGAGAGGTGGAATGGAGCCTGCTTCCTTGATAAGCCACATAGCACCCAGGCGCCTTGCCCGGCCTCTGGGCCTGTCTAACAAGAGAGAACTATCCCATGTGTTTAAGCCACTCTTAGTTGAGGGTTGACTGTGATATGCAGCAGAACTTAGTCTTAACTAATCCAAAGGGTAATTTTAAACATTGAAACAACAAAAGATAGGAATAGATATAATAGAGAGCAAAATATATGAGATTCACCAGAATATGGTACTTGAAGCTATACTCTCAGACTTCTCAGGCAAGCCTATTTGTTGTCCTGTACAATTACCGTCTCTAGTGGGGAAATCAGACAAACATTTGTGTGAGGCTAGAAATTAGTTGTTAAAATCCTGGTTCTTATCCCTGGCTGCGAAATTAGGTCTTATTAATGAAGTTTGGCTCCAGAAAAATCATCCAAGGTTACCGTTATCTGAACAGCAAGCAGGCCTTCCCCGGCATCTCTGGCATCGATGGCAAACTCCACAGGCAGGCTGGCAGGCACACCATAGGTACTGAGGCCAGGGCCACTGGCGGTCACTTTGCTGGCATCGTATGTAGGAAGGACCTTGACCTTAAAGGGACTTGACAGACATACACACCCCAGTTCAGTATGGATACACTTCAACTCAGCTACATCTGACCTCTCTTACACAAGAGACTGGGATTGAGATGGAGGATTTCTACAGCATATAAGACTTAAGTGCCAAATCCAGCAGAAATTTACAACCGTGTAACCATCATACAACAGACCAGCTTTCCATAAGTGCATTCCATGGGTTACAAACTAATTTCCAAATTAGTTTGGGAAACATGGGGTTAAACACATTTAACCCACTTTTGTTTTACTAACACAATGATCACCAAAATGGAAAGAAAAAATATTAAAACTGATGTTTCAATATTATCTTGTCCACTTATTTTCTATTTTTAGTATGTTTTAGATGATATAAGACCTATTAGTCAAATACCACATAAATGTAATTTATAAATTTTACCTTTCCACAGAGCTAGAGCTATATGTATACCTTCATGTAAAAATATGCACATTTGGGGTACAGGTGAAACTTTTAAATTCTAAGTATGATAAAAAAAATCTTTGGAGACTCTTCTGAGAGGTAAAGAGCTTAAGCAACATTTTTTCTATTAATAGGAATGAGGAATAGGTTTTTATTCAACACCTTCTGGGAATGCTATGGCCAACCAAATTCTCAATTAAGAAGTAAAAATTTTTGTCCTAATCAGAAAACAAGTTGCATGGTCACCAGAAAGAAGACCTTGATGAACTAATGCACTCCTTACTGTCAGCTCACCTTTACATTAAAGATGGCTGAAAGGAACAAATGCAAGGGGGGCACCAAGAGAGCAGGAGGCACAAACATCAAGGCTAGTGTATTTTAACACCTGTGCAGAGCATGCCGGTTCTCAGTGATGCTGATCAGATGGATGGATGGGTAAATGAGTGGATGGATACGTGGATGGATGGATGCGTGGGTGGCTGGACAGATGGATGGATACATGGATAGATGAACGGATGGGTAGGCCACCAGAGCAGTGCTGGTCACCAGAGGGGTGGGCTTGAACCCCTTCCCTAAGTGACAGAAGCTTACCTACGAGGGATCTCTTCATCAGCATATTTAACAGAGACCATGTAAGGCCCCTCCTGGGATGGGGTGTAGGTCACTGTGTGTGTGCCATCCCCATTGTCCACCACGTTCACGGGCTCCACCAGACCTGAGAACAGAGACGAGAGGGCTGAGGAACTGCCTGGCTTCCCCTTCACTCCACCTGGGCTGAGTTCATAAAGGATCACATTCATCCATGAGAGCTATTGGTTTCCACTGATAACACAAAGGCAAGCAGGCCATAATCAGAGGCCGAAGAAATCACAGGAGAAAGATTCCCCAATTCATAGTTGAAGAAATGACCCTGAGAGACACCTTTAGCTTTCTGTTGGCTGAACTACACTCCGTCGGACCTAGAGTATAATTAAGGAGACTGCCTGCACTTGTTGCTGGAGGGCATATGGTGAAGATGCTTGTTGCAGACATGCTATCCTTGCAAGCTGGTTAGGCATGCTTGGGATGAGGTAATTTTACTCTACAGCCAAGAAAGGGTCAAAGAGTCCAGAACTCTGAACAGCAAAATTTAACCAATGGGCCAGCCAGTTAAAACTTGTATCCAGGGGCTTCCCTGGTGGCGCAGTGGTTGAGAGTCCGCCTGCCGATGCAGGGGACACGGGTTCGTGCCCCGGTCTGGGAAGATCCCACATGCCACGGAGCGGCTGGGCCCGTGAGCCATGGCCTCTGAGCCTGCACGTCCGGAGCCTGTGCTCCACAACGGGATAGGCCACAACAGTGAGAGGCCCGCGTACCGCAAAAAAAAAAAAAAACCAAAAAAAAACTTGTATCCACTTCTGAGCAAAGACCATCATGGCAGCAGCATGCTGGGTGTAGGGCGCAGGGCAGGTGAGGTGCCGATCTCATGAGGGTGAGAGGGCTCTCAATGTGACATCTGCAGGGGATGGTTAGAGGTCACTTTCAAGCATAATCAAGGCATGCATTAGGTTGGTAGATTCTAGATCCCAGTTCTGAACCTGAGTGTCAGGATGCATCAGCTGAAGGGTAGGTAGATTAATCAAAGCGTGGCATACTCATTAAGCAATGCACATGAGGCAGGTACAAGGCAATTGCAGAGTTAAGGCCAGCAAGAGACATTCGGGTTACGTAAATTAGAGCAGCAGCTAATAGGAAAATGCAAACCTGTCTCCATAAAGTCACCCTTCAGGTCCCGTTTAAAGAACTCTGACATGGCTTTCAAGGGGCTGAGCCTTGACTGGGAATCCGTCTCATCAACTAAAATTAAAAGGCTGTTATTTCAGAGTCCTCTGTAATAGACGTAGATATCTCAGCAAAGCTTTTCTCTCTTTCTCCCCTCTGCCCTGCCCTGTCTCTCTCTCTCTCTCTCTCTCTCTCTCTCTCTCTCTCTCTGTCCCTCTACCCCGCCCCCACCACACACACACACACAGGTCTTGAAGCTCAGTAACTTTGTGGAATCAGATTCCAGCCCTATGACTTCATTTCCCCCAAAACCATTTCTGCTCTGAGCTTCAAAGGGCATAACCTCCTGCTGAAACCCATTAAGGAGAAAGTTCCTCTTCAAAGAAGGAAGCCCTCATCTGCCACTTCTGTGAAGCCAAGAACACATCACTGAGTAAAAATCCAGATAAGTTAAGATATTAGGCAGAGACTGGCACATTTTAAATGCTGGAAGAGGAAGTGTGATCACCTACTGAAAAAGGTAAATTTCAACGCACATCAGGGCTTGTCCCAAAATGGCCTGCTAGCCTCACCCAACCCAAATTCCAGGCTGCAAAAGGGGAGGCCAAGTTGCCAGCAAAGCCCATTCCCTAAGAGACCACCTCTCTCCAGGGAGCTGGGACGATGACAAAGCTACGTGTCACATGGGCTGAGTATTGCTCATTTCCAGAAATTTGGGGTGTGTTCCCACATGAGCACCAAATCCAACACCCATGCAAATCCAGACCCACCCCAGTCACCTCACAAATGCTGAAACACATAATTAAGCAGTTGCGATAATTTTACATGTGAGAGCCCAGATACTACTTGCTTCATCTTTCTACTTTAAAAAAATAAAACAAAATTTTAAAAAGACATTTAGGGTCATATTATTAAATGACAGAAAAGACAGGCCGCCGGAAAAATAACAGGCCTGCCAATTTTTTAAGCATAAACTTCTACAGTTTAGCTAGAACATGGAGCAATAAAGTAATTTAAGAAATTTAACCTAAAGTTCATGACTAAACTCAAAAGCAAAGTGCCTGCTCTGGGTCATGGCTGCCCCAGTCCAGGGCAGGTGAGTGTCGGCAGGAAGGCAGGATGTGTACTTACCTCGTGGGCCCATGACCCTCACTTCCAGTGGGGCCAGGCCGGCCTTGCTGCTGTCCACCGTGAAGGACTGCAAGACACGAGCTCGGACACCCGAGCCCAGCCCAGGGCCAGCGATCTTGACCTTGCTGGGGTCCACAACATCCTTCACAGGAACCCTGAAGGGGCTGCCTAGAAAAGAGGTCACAGGATTCTAAGTACAGCCCCCCCTAGTGCCTGGAGACCCTCCTTGTGTGCACCCAGAATTGCACCATTGCTCTACCCAGGCCCTCACTTACACCAGCCCCAGTCAGTTTCTCCTGCCTTGCTGTGTTGTGCACCCAAGTACACCTACTGTGTACAGACATGGCACCAGGTTCTGGGCCCAGAGTGCTTAACAGCTCTCCAGGAACCCCATGCAGGAGAAGGATGAGGTAAGCAAGTCACTGTAACATCATACACAACCCATGTTGGGGACTTGTACAAGGTGTTGGTGGAGCACTCAGAAGACAATGAATCTGGTCCCTGGGAGACCAGAGGACGCTTTCCGATAACTTATGAGACATATGGGTGAGCAGATGTCACTGAGAAGGGTTTCAAGCAGAGAGATTGGCATGTGCAAAGGCCTGGAGGTGAGGGAGAAGACAGGCTATTGAAGGAACTGAAGGAAGGAACTGAGTGGTGTAAGGAAGGCATGGAGAGGACTGCAGGCTGTGCAGTCCACATCCAATATCCTCTCCCATAAAAGGCTCCTCAGGGGCCCCTGGACTCCTGGCCCTGCAATATAGCTAGCACCGCCCTCCCACCACCACTCATGGCCTTCTTGGTTCCCTGGCCATTTGGGTGAAGCCTTGCTTTCTCCCTGAGTGTAAGCTGTGGTCCCCCTGCATAGCTGACCCCACCGCTGACACTGGGGCCCTCTGACTCTTTGAGGGTATTGATTTTAAAGACTGATGAAGCATGGGAAAGGCAGGGGGATTGGAATTTGAGAAAAGCACTAAACACAGAAACAGGAACTGGGCCAGGACCCTCATGGGATTCCTCTACCAAGGGAGACCAAGTAAGACTTCCCCAGAGGTGGGCCAGAAACAGGAGCCCCAGCATCCCCAGCACCATGCCTCAGGCTGCCAAGTCCATCACCAAGGGGCAACACCCATCTCTTGCAGAAGTTCTCATTCTCCCTGTGACGCCTGGTAGTTAACGATGTCTAACTGCCACAGAAGCCGAGGTCTCTCTGCTTTGTATCCTAGAACATTTGTACTTTGTAGAATCAGGGGTGGTAAATAACAAAGATCACACAAAGAACCAAGGCCCTGGCTTTTTTTAACAATAGCAGGGCTTCAGTGGTATCTGATTTCTTGGTTAATTGAAATAAATGGCTGACCCTGGCAGAGACAAGCACCACGCTCCATGCTGGAGTTTAGTGATACAAAAGGGAGTTTTATTTTAAAGAGAGATAGTTGAGGATTTCAGTATCAAGAAGCGATGGCAATGAACTAACTTTGAAGCCAATCTCCAAGTTGGCCTCCAATGGAAGTGGTCTGAACTCAGCATGAAGTAGCCAAGAACCAACAAGGTAACTTTAGGTCTAGAGTGGCAGATACCAGGCAATCTATGCCACTCTCCCATTCTGTGCTCCAGGCAGACATGATCAATCAAACACAGCAGCCTTTCTTCCTGACGCAGTCATCCCACTTAATCCAGTGGTCAAAACAGCCATCACCAACAGACCACAGCTGACCCACCAGAGGAAACCTGGATATGCCATCGCGGGTAAGACAGGATACTTGGTTAAAAATAACCCTACTATGGGTTTGTGTCAGGCCAGGAAAAACCAGGCTAATATTTAACCAACCAGAATTTCTATGAAAGCAAATTAGAAGCTACCAGGTTGTTGAATGTTTCACAGCAGAACCTCATGCGCTACCTTTGCTATGAAGCCTGACACTAAGACAATCAACCAACGCTTTACTGAATGACTCTGACTGGGAAAATTCTGGGGTCCAGGAGAAGTTGGCATTTGGCTCTGGGAGGCAAAAGAGCCTGAAAAATAAAAAAGAGGCACCATCTACATCTGATGAAAGAAACCCTAAATGGGTCTCTTTCTGTTGTTATGCTCCAAGTTGGCCATTTGCTTCAAGCTTGTGCATCAACCACAGGGGCCCAACCTCTCACCCCCTTCTGCAAGGGGAATTCCAAAGCTGATGGCATCCACCAGGTTTTCTCAATAAAGTCAAAAGAGTTTTGTTGCCTCCACTACCAGGAAATGCTCATCCCACTACTGCCTGCCTGGTGGGAGCCACCAGGTCATCTGCCCTGGCAACAGCCTTCTACCCATTCTCCAAGCTCTATTCTCCCGTCCCATGAAGTGCACAGTTGCAAAACTCCAAAAGGTCCTCTTGGCTCTGTATTGTCCCTGAGCCCCGCTCTCTTTCTTTGTAAACACTCGGCAGGAAACTCACAGATGGTAGGAGCTTTGTCTTGTCTGTGGCTGAATTCTCCCTGACTAGTGATTATAGGAATTTAAAAATCTATATTGGAAGAGCTGCAAGGACAAGTTTGAGGAGAAATGTCATTTTAAATGAATTATGCCTTCAATGAACATATGAGTAGAATGAGTTTGAGCTGAATTTCAATGCTTTCTGATCAATGTGAAAAAGGAGGAGCGAGCGTCGAGTGTGAGTGTGTGTACACATTTGAACATGATACGGGGAAAGAGCAGACAGAGTCAGGAAAGCATGTGGTCAGTGGACACTCCAGCTTCCTGGAAGTCAATCCACAAACCTGAAAGTGGGGCCCTCAGCCTGCCCCTTCCTCTCTCTGTCTCATCCTGGCTTATGGCCTTCAGAACAACACTGCCCCACCCGAGGTTTCTCCTGCTCTCACCACACATGAGACAAGGCATAAGGTGACTCAGGAGCAGCCCTGGAGTCCTTAGACTTCCGTCCACACCTTACCACACACTCACCTACCCTTCTAGACGTGTGTTGGGTGGCAATCATTTCACTATATAAACAGAATTAGAATCTATGGAGATTCCCCTGCTGGAGCATGAAAGTTGGAGGACCCTTCACTATTTAGGTCATATTTTTTTAATGTTTGAATAATTTATAGCAGTGGTTCTCAACTACAGGTGATTTTGTCCCCTAGTGGATATCTGACAATATCTGGACACATTTTTGGTTGTCACAAAATGGGTTAAAAAAATACCATACAATGAACAGGAAATTATTATTTCTATTTTACAGTAAGTGTACATACTACATCATTAAACAGAAATTAATATATAAGACCCTGAATTTGTGTGTCATTATCAGCTACCAGGACTGTCAATGGAAAACAGAAAACAAGATGTGTGTAAGACGAATAAGAACTAACCACAAAATAAAGTGAAGATTTTCAACTTTGTAAAGAATCAGCTTTCCTTTAAGATCTAGGTCCTTCAACATGTGAACAATCATTTTCAGTTAAAACTCCAAGCCAATGGATTTTGGCATAATACTGGTCCTCTTAGGAGTTGGGATATTCTTGGAGATGCAGCCCTAAGGAAAATTCTCACTTTGCAGCTACTGCAAATATCAGACAGTTTTTCCCATTCAGTGAGACAAGCAAAATCAAACCCACTTTCATGCAAAAATCAATAATTCTTTGGGAGCCCTTCAGAAGGATAGCTTACCGGGGATGTGGGCTCCTCCATATGTGATATTCACGTCGTAATCCCCTGGAGCAAAGGGGATGTACTCAGCACTGCAACTGCCATCTTTGTTGTCTCTGCAGTTTATCTTTGACTCCGATGGTCCCTCGACAGTTATGCCAAGACCCCCAATTCCTGCCCCCCTGGAAAGTGTGAGTAAAAAGGCCAAGTTGTACTAGTGGTTCATGCCAGTCTGCTTATTTCCAAAATTCCTTTAAAATCCCTCTATAAACTATCCCATTTCGCCAACCAGACTCAACAACTGTGATACCTCTCACACAGGGAATTTCTCAACAGTGTAATATAAATAAAAACAGCTTCGACCCTTCCTTTCCAATGCTTATCCTTCATTGTGGCATTGGCTGGGTCTGAAAGTACAATTCAGATATGAGACTTGTGACCAGTTTTAATAGGAATACTTCTAATGTTTCACTTAAATATGAAATTGGTTCTATATTTTTGAATTATCACGTTAAGTAGCTTCCATCTAGTCCTGGTTTGTTCAGCAGTTTTATGACTATTATCAAGTGCTTTTTGGTACTTTTAAAAGCATACTTGGTCTTTCTCTGTAATATATGTCTCTATGGAAGAAGACGCCTCACATATGAAATACAAAGCCTCCCAAAAGTTGGGAGACCATGATACATATGTAGGATACACCTATAAAACTTCCTGAAAGCAGTTAAACTACTTAGGGCTACTCCTTTTACAGAGTCAACACACAGATCCCAGGACCTTGCTTACCTGGTAACCACAGTAAAGACGTTGGGTTTGTTGGTAAAGGCCTCTTTCAATCCAGGTCCTTGAGCTTGAACCCGAGATGGCTGGCAGCCTTCGGTTACAGCCACTTTAAAGGGACTGTTTGGGATGGGCACATCATCATATGTCACCTCCACTACATGGAGGCCTGTTCAAAACAACATATAGAAACATATTTGCACAGGAGTCACTTACTTGTGGCAAATAATACTCTAGCGGTCAAGTCTATGTGTTTTCCATGTTATTCGAAAAGAACAGGTTGAACAAACAGCAAAGTTGGTATGATTTGATTTTTTTAAAAAACACAAACTGTTTGCGCTTTTGTTCACTTGGCAGTCACATACCACCCCCCATCCCCCAATACACACGCAAGGCCTCTCCTCCAAGCAAATATCACTAAGTCTATTTTGAAGACAGTCATCTTAAACACACCATCCTGATTTGAGAAAACTCCACCTAGCCACTAACCGAAAGACAAAGAGAAACCCATGAAATAAAATAGACAAGCATCCACGAAAAGAAAGTGAAAATATCTATACCATAAAGTTTAGGGATTATATATCCAGATAATGAGGACATATGGTGCTTTTATTATTTTTATGCTTTATCAAAATTTTAAATTAAAAAATTTAATTTTAAAATTTAAATTCTTAATATTCAAGAAAGAAATTAATTATGTTAAAAAATCGCACAGGGAATTCCTTGGTGGTCCAGTGGTTAGTACTCCATCCTTCCACTGCTGGGGGTTGGGGTTTGATCCCTGGTCGGGGAACTAAGATCCCACAAGCCACGGGGCACAGCCAAAAATAAATAAATAAAGAAAATAGGAGGTAAAAATTAAGGGAGAACTTTCCCCCTTCAGGAAAAAAAACTGCACAAACAAGCAACATGCCATGACATCACCCCATAACCTGCTCAGATGAGGCTGAGGCTAAACACAGCCCAACTGCTACACAACAGGGCCAGCATGCCCGGCACTGAGCAAGCAGGTGGCTCTGTTCGGGAGAGAGGTTTCCACATTTCCCAGTCACCGTGCACATGCTTCTGCTGAGACGGTCAGCCACCGGGAGGAAGCAGCCCAGCAGAGCTCTGAACGAGGGTCATGTTCCAAGGAGAAGTCAACTCACCTTTCTCGAAGGGTGTGTATTCCACCTGGTAGGTCCCATCAGCATTGTCTGTGATGAAACACTCGGTGGAGGCCCCTGAGGGGTTGGCAATATGGGCCTTGATGTGGTCGCCTCCGACCTGCGTCAGGGGCCGTGAGTCGACCGTGAAGTCGGTGGTGGCTTCCCGAAACACATCTGCAGAGCAATCACACAGATAAGAATGTCGCTGTCACCTCAGTTTCAGGAGCAAACTCAAGAGCCAAGGTTCTCGGCACTTCAGAACACACTCATTTAGGTGATCGCAGACAACCGGTTTCTCTGACTCAGAATCAGGAATATTAATGCCTCCCCACCTTCAATCTCCTTGGCAAAAGAAGCTTCTTCCTAAGCCAAGTAACAACACAACTGCCTGCACACTTCTTGGGACAAAGGTGGGATCTAGGACAGGTTAAAGGCTGAAGACAGCAAGTGTGGTATTAGCCAGCAGTACATTTTAAACCTTTTTCAGATAAGTGCCAAAAATGCAATATGTTGTGTTTCCACATTTAAAGGAAAAAAAACCAGGGGCTTCCCTGGTGGCGCAGTGGTTGAGAATCCGCCTGCCAATGCATGAGACACGGGTTCGAGCCCTGGTCTGGGAGGATCCCACATGCCGCAGAGCAACTAAGCCCGTGCGTCACAGCTACTGAGCCTGCGCATCTGGAGCCTGCGCTCCTCAACAAGAGAGGCCGCGACAGTGAGAGGCCCGCGCACCACAATGAAGAGTGGCCCCCGCTCGCCGCAACTAGGGAGAGCCCTCGCATAGAAACGAAGACCCAACACAGCCAAAAATAAAAATTAATTAATTAATTAATTAAAACAAAAAACACAAACAAGATTTCTGGCTTTGCCAGGAAAAAAAAAAAGGGAAAATCTGCTGACAGTGTTGGGAGTGTGAAGAAACAGAAAGCTGGGGCTGGGCAGCAGAAACACCACATGCTCACCCCTTCACTCTGCTCCCCTCTACCGCTCCCTGATGCAGAGGCCACAGGTGAGTTATCTTCTACCTGGCCCGACCCTACAGTCATTTGAGTTTGCAGCCCTGACTCTCTGAGCTTCCAGTGAGCCCCTGTTACTTTGGCAGCCACCCTCTTTTTCATGAAACCCACCTTTTCCTTCTATTCCTGGCCCAAAGACTTTGACCCTGCTGGTGTCCACGGCAGGCTCCACCTTGACCCTGGCGGGGAAGTGTGGTACAAGCTCACCGCCGTACTTCAGAGTCAGCGTGTACATGCCGGCGGTCAGGGGCACGTAGGTCACCGCATAGGTGCCGTCTTTGTTGTTCTCGATACAGACTTCAGCTTTCGCCCCCGAGTCCGAGACGGCTTCCAGGCCCAGGGCCCCCGGGCCTGCTTCTGAACAGTCCACGCTAAGCAGCCCTGCCTCGCCCACTTTCCCATGCTCCAGCCCTGGGCCCGATGCCACAACTTTGGAGGGATCAAACGGCATTTCAATGTCAGCTTTGAAGGGAGAGCCAGGTATGTGGACTTCTTCAAAGAGGATGTTGACGAAGTACTCCCCGGGCTTTGTTGGGAGGTAGGAGACGGAGCAGGTCCCGTCACCATTGTCCGAGCATTCAATTTTGGCCTCACAAGGACCTTCCACGGTTAGGCCCAAACCTCCAGTTCCAGCTCCTTTGGTGTCGATGATGAACTCGGCAGGCTTGCCCACAAGACCGCCTTCAAGGCCAGGACCGTGGGCCTTCACCTATTTGGACAAAGAATAAAAATCAGACTCTGCCCGAAACTGGTATCGCTGCTCAGCCAGCACCGCTTTCAACAGCCAAGCCTGCGATCGGCAGCGAACTGCCCCTCGATGAAGTGGTCCTTCTCCCTGGGGCCTAACGTGTCACACACACTCACCTACAGCACTGAGTTACAGCCACAAGCAGTGGATGCTACAAACGGCTGAGAAAGGGAGACCTGGCGGTGAACTCATTCAACACAGAAGGGCATGTCAGAGGCATGGCTTTCTCTCTCCTGCCAGGCTTGGCTCGAGGGCTGGAGCTGGACACCTAACATCTAGTCCAACAAACACACTCAGGTTTCCTGGGTTGAACACTCACTGAATGGCTTTCATGGACCTCACTGTTGCTTTGGCTGCTATACCTCCCTCAACAAATTCTGAATAATAAAAAACTGAACTATAATGGTGAGTACATGTCATTATATGTTTGTCCAAACCCATAGACTGTATAACACCAAGAGTGAACCCTAATGTAAACTATGGACTTTGGGTGACAACGATGTTGACATAGGTTCATCTATTATAACGGGTGCACACCACTCTGGTGGGCGATGGTGATAATGGAGAGGTTATGCTTGAGTGGGGGAGGCGGGATCTGGGAAATCTCTGTGCCTTCCTCTCAATTTTACTATAAACCTAAAATTGCTCTAAAGAATAAAGTCTAATGAAAAAATTGTAAAAAAAACCACTTGCTTTTAAAAGAGGGAGGGGATGAGGCTTTCATCTCTTATTCAACAAATAACACAGTTTTATAGGATTCATGCCATTCAAAACACTGGAAATAGGGCTTCCCTGGTGGCGCAGTGGTTGAGAGTCCGCCTGCCGATGCAGAGGACATGGGTTCATGCCCCGGTCTGGGAAGATCCCACATGCCGTGGAGAGGCTAGGCCCGTAAGCCATGGCCGCTGAGCCTGTGTGTCCGGAGCCTGTGCTCCGCAACGCGAGAGGCCACAACAGTGAGAGGCCCGCGTACCGCAAAACAAAACAACAACAACAAAAAAAAACACTGGAAATAGTCTCAAACCCTTGACTCAGGGCTACTAGGAAGAAATGATAATGAGTAGAACATATTTTTATACTTGATTATAATAGCTCACTGTGTGTGCCAGATGCCAGACTGAGGCCTCCACACCCACCATCTGACCTCACCCTTACAGGCTCACTTTGAAGCAAGTACCGTTACCATGCTGACAAATGAAGGACAGGAGTCCCTCACCAAAGCCTCACAGCCAGAGCGAAAGAAGGAGTAGGGCTGGGACCCAGCTGCCGAGGGGACCCTTCATGCTGGATTGTAGGAGAGAGAACTACGGAGAACGGGCTGTCATCACAAAACAATTATCTAAAAGGTCTTTGCTGGGCAGAACTAGAGGACTAACTATATGTTATTATCTGCCAACAGAGGACAAGTTCTGGAACAAGAATGAAAGCTGACCTTGGTGGGATCGGGCGGCAGCGAGGCCTCCACCGTGTAAGGGCTCCCGGGCACGGGGTGTCCATCGTAGGTCACGTCAACAGCATACAGCCCCTCCTCCCGGGGAATGTACTTGGCCGTGCTGCTCTCCCGGCCCGTCATGGGCGCCACCAGGCATGGCACAACCTTCCTCGAGGGGCTCAGGATCGTCACGTCCAGCTTCCCCTGACCTCCCGCTCCCCTGGTGTCAATGGCGAACTCCTGATCCTTCCCAACTTCGACTCCTGGAAAAAAGGAAAGAAGCCAAAGGGATGAGCTGACCCTGCAGCAAAAACACAGCTGAGGGCAGAGATGGTTCCTTGGACACAGGACATCTTCTCAGCCTCTACAACAAACACTGGCTGATGCAGGACAAGAGGCAAGACCGAGTAAGAATAATCACCATTCTGGCCTCAATAACAACCAGTACAAGAACATTAATTAATTCCTTATGATATTAATAATGATAGTCATCATTCACTGAATGCATTTTACATACCAGGCATGAGGACGGCACATCATCTCCTTTCATTTTCAACACAACGCTACAGGGTATTTATTAGTAACCAAGGGATTTAACAGAAGGGGAAACTGAGGCTCACGGGGGTTAACTGACTTGCCTGGGGTACATACATATCCAGCAGACCACAAAGCTGGGACTCAGATCTAAATTTACTTGACCCCATAATCTGCAGTAAGTTATAACCTGATACTGTTGTCTCTTCTTTAATTACTTTTGGTGTTAACTTTATATCAAAACACTCCCAGAAGCCAATGTTTTATTTACTAATTCTTGGCAGCAAATTCAATCCTACAGCCAAGAACGCAAGAGTCACAGGGTTGGCCAATGCAGAGGCACTGAAGCAAGCCCTGAGAATTGACTCTCTGTATTGTGCTGATACATGAAAGGTCTTTGCAAAGCAGGGCCACAGAAAACCCATGTGTTACATTTGACAAAAACAAGGAAAGGACTTTGAACCAAAACAAAAGCACTGGGAGCCTAGGGTCCCCACCACAACCTAGGGAAGTCCTGACTTGGGCAATACAGGGCCTGCCAAGATGAACAGTTTCAAGCCACAAGCAAAGAGGTCTCGGAGCTCCACATCCCGAAGACTTTTCCTAATTGGCATCATACTTTTCCTAGTTTGGAGTCAAAACCCTCGGTGTCTTGGAGAAAGGAATAACAAGGAGACATGTTAAGGATTAGACAGTGACTATTCTTATGCTTAGAGCTGGCTGCTGCCAAGGAACAAAAACCAACATCGGGCTCTTGCTTCAGAGCCCCCGGAGCTGGGAGCTGGCCTCACTCACAACTCGTACATTTGGGTCACAGGGCATCGAAGGTGCTCACTGAGGGTCCCGCTGAGACCTGGAGAAACCCACAGAACAAGAGGCCTGCCCTGAGGGTGTGCACAAAGCCCCACGTGACCCTGAAACCAGGAGACCATGTACCACTGAGGTGCAGCCAGGCTGTGGCCATGCCAACAAGAGGATGGAGGTGTGAACGTTCTCTAACATAACACTGACGCAAAAAGGCAGGCTGAAGACCTATGGGTATTGCAGGGTAACTTTAGTGCAAAGTAAGCGTTGCCAAACATTTTCTGCTGGCACTAAGTATGTGCAGATGCAGAAAGAAGATGTGGAAGGACAGAAACTAAACTGGTAACTTTGGTTAACCCTATAGGGAGTGGGAAAGGTAATGCTTCAAGTAGCACATATTCTTGTCTGTGATGTCTTTTTTTTTTTTTTTTGCGGTACGCGGGCCTCTCACTGTTGTGGCCTCTCCCGTTGCAGAGCACAGGCTCCGGACGCTCAGGCTCAGCGGCCATAGCTCACGGGCCCAGCCGCTCCGCGGCATGTGGGATCTTCCCAGACCGGGGCACGAACCCGTGTCCCCTGCATCGGCAGGCGGACTCTCAACCACTGTGCCACCAGGGAAGCCCCTTGTGATGTCTTTTAGATGAAAAATGGATTTTTGTATGACCTGTGTAAAAAATACTTTTATGATCACGTGTTAAATTTGAGAAGCTGAGTGACAAGTACATGAGTGTTCATATTGTACTATTCTCTTCACTTTTTCATTTATTCATTCAGTTATTTCATCTATTTAAATGAGCTTGTACTAATAAGATACCTGACAAGCTAAAGGAATATCCAGACTGGGGTGGGGAAATGCACTGTAGTTGTGGTTTCTGAGAGCCCGGAAGTTGGCTTTTATGCTTGACCCTAAGGTGGATTCAGTGGCCAAGGAGTGTTGGCACAATAGAAATTTGTCAGAGGGCAACATGCCCCAAATTCTCTGTCATAAAAACTTTCTGCTGTGATGCCAGCAGCTACCGAGGACTGACTATGACCCAGCTCCTGAATTATTAGCTCATTTAATTCTCACAATATTCCCTTGAGTATTCTTCCCCCACCTCCACGGAACAAATGAGAAAACGGAGGCTTGGTGAGGTGAAGGGGCAGGTAGGGTCACAGAGCTACTCCACAGGATAGCCCTAATTCAAACCTGTCTGTCTGACTGCAAAATCTCATGGCAGAATTTGCTTCCCTGCAAATTGTCTTTGAAGGGGATGTAACTGCTCTTCAATGACCCATCTCCCCCCACCATTCATGACGCACTTACTGTTTTCCAGCCCATTAATTTTTATCCTGCTCAGATCCAGCGGAGCGGCCACGCCCACCGTGAAAGGGCTTTTAGGGATGGGATCGCCACCGTATGTAACCAGAACCTGCATGCTGCCCTGGAATGAGAGAGAAAACCGAGGACACGTTTGGGTACCAACATCCTACCTTGCCGTTTCAACCTGCCTTCCAGGTCTTTCATTCTTCCCAGAGACACAGGGTATAAGACTCCAGCTGATTCAGAAAGCATCTCAGATATATTTCTCTAAGTTTTTGGGCTCCATGGCAAGAATGACAGAGAAATCAGACGAAAAAGAGCAACTAACAACAACAGGGACAGCTTAATGAGCACACCATGCTCATCCTTTTAAGCATTTCCTTAATTCAATCTCAAAACGGTCCTAAGAGGGCGTTCCCACTGTTCTTACCATTTTTCCAGGAGATGAAACTACAGCTCAGGAAGGTAAAATCACTTGCCCCAGTGCAAGAGCGGGGCCTCATGCCCATGGTACCCAAACCTGTGTCAGTCCTAGCCGCTCTGCCATGTTACCTCCCCACCCAGCTAAACAACCATCCCTGGCCATAGGCAAAGCAGGGAGCCCTGGGGGCCTCTAACCGAACAAAATCTTTTGTCTCCATGTCCTGGGATTTCAGGCCACTAGGCTGCGAAATGAATTTGCAAGAGTTTGCCTGGGGCTGTTCTGAGACCACTGCACAACATCGAAACTCGTGCATCTATGGCAATGAAAGAAAAGTTGCCAGTGTGAAGGCAGACTGAGCCTGTGGGATTGGCAGTCCCCTCGCCAGCAGCCCCGAGGCCATGGAGGCACAGCGCAGCCAGTCCTGGCCCACTCGCTGCTGGCTTCCTCTCTCCACGGTCGGCTGAGTCCCCTCCCTCCAAACCAAGGCTCCATGAAAGCCCACAGCTGTCTCAATAGATTAAGGCCCTCCTCACCTCAAATGTCTGGGCATCACGTAAGAGGATGTGGGAAGGAAGAAGCAAGGGGGAGGGAGGGATGATTCCTTGCAGGAATACAGAGGGCTCGCTAAAATTCAGTCCCTGCTGAAAGCTGTCACGGACCAAGTGTTAAAAGGGTGTAGCTTTTGGCCTATGAATATTTTCTCACATTCCTTGTGTAATAAAGAAGGAGGGAAAAGACAAGACAAAAATTAGTTGCATCAATGAAGGAGGGAGGACTGACTTTCCAGGATGTATTAGCACTGCACACAAAACCAATGAGCCCACTATCTGAAGAGTATAATATCTCATGGTAAGATGTACGTGGTCACATTCAACAGAGCGGGGGCTGGTTTGTTGCTTCAGCCCTCAAGGCATTGCCAACATGCCAGCTCTTCCCGAGGGTATGCCCCCAAACCCCGAACTCCTCGAGGGCTAGGCCTCCCAGCTAACCAAGGGTCCTGGAAAAACCTTCTCCACCACCCACTAGAATTCAGGAGACCACTTCTCTGGAGTGCCAAAGGAGTGAGGGGAAAATCCTCTTTCAGTTAAGCCCATCTGTCCATAAAAGAAAGCATATTCTCATTACCAGTTATACAAAACACAACAAAACTGAGACAGGAAATTAACTGTACCTTAAATAACCTAATGAGGGGGAGAAAGAAAGCTTAAGAGATTTACACCTGCGATGGCCTGTAGCATTTCAAGATTTCCTCTGAGGCCCCAGCCAAGGAACGGCCTATGCATTCTCCCCAGGAGGCTAGGAAGTGAGGAAGATCTGAGCAGTGACCACCAGTGCATTTCAGAGACTTTGCTGATGGCCACACAGTTGTATTTTATTTATTTTGGGGCCACACCGCACGGCACGCGGAACTTCCCCGACCAGGCATTGAACCCGCGCCTCCTGCAGTGAAAGCGCGGAGTCTTAACCACTGGGAAGTCCTGCCAGATGGGTTTATCCTCTCCCTTCCAGGCTTCTGAGACCTTCATCTCATTCTGCACGAGACCCATGAGGAAAGGACCGAGAAAGCTAACCACAGCCCCCTCCTCCAGAGACCTCTGTGACAGCTATGGCCACCAACAGTAATAACCTTTCAAGGGAGGGACTGTTCCCCTGTGAGGCCCAGTGAGCTCCGGGGGCTTCCTAAAGGCGCCACAGCAGCATGTGGAGCTCTCAGTTCCCAGTGGCTCCTGACTCGGCATGTCGGGGAGCTGTTGCCACCAGCTCCTCAGACCACTCTGTTCAGGGAAGCTTGGGGTGAGAAACTGAAGTCATTGAGGCCACAGACAACGAAAAGCACAGAAGGCAAAATCCTCCAGGGAAACTGTCATTGTATAATGGCCCTTCTACCTTTGACCTCTGGGCAGGTCTTCAAGCCCCAGCCCAAGAAGTCCACTCCCCACTAAGGCAAAAACTCTGACCACTGTCTTCCAACAAGAACAGGATCAACCAGCAACGTCCATCACTGGTCCACGGCAGGCAGGTGAGCTGTGGACTGGGGCCCTGCAGGGGACAGCAGCCGCCCGCAGGTGTCACGGAGC
The DNA here is from genome assembly GCF_005190385.1 of Monodon monoceros. Lineage (NCBI taxonomy): Eukaryota > Metazoa > Chordata > Mammalia > Artiodactyla > Monodontidae > Monodon > Monodon monoceros. The sequence continues at coordinate 71,595,627 of NW_021703780.1, read as the reverse complement.
AAAGAGCCAGCAGTCGGGTGGGGGCCGCAGTGCCTCACACAGCAGCCCAAAATCTGAGGGTTAAGCATTCACCCTAAGCCAGGATCCACCCTTGTCTCTCCACACACTCTCAACAGCTGCATTTCTGGAAAGTTCCAGCCTCTTAATCCCTAAAACCACCACAAGAAGGTGTGCCTGTGGGCAGCGACCTGAAAAGTAACCCCGTGCGGCTTTCTGGGCTGACCCAAGTCTCTTAACCACATCCAAGAGCAGAGCTCAAAGGCACGCTTATTTCACCCAATCTTGAGCTGTTAGCTGTTAGCTCTTCAGAAAAGAGAGTTCAAAGTAGAATGAGGATGTGTCAGCTCCACTCTCCTACCAGATTACAAAGTTCTCATGTTGTTTCTGCTTGTGAGTTGAGGCTCCACTTCGTTTATTCATCCATTCGGCCATAAATCATACAAAGCAATTAAAGCACCAGACCCTGTGCTTGGGACTGAGAATGGAAAGATATATTTAACATGATACCCTAACCTTGGAAACTCACAATCTAAGAGTAGAGATTTAATCTGTTTTCTTTGCCATAGAGAAACAGGCAGAATTGCAATTTGCCCAAATAATAAAACAGTAAACCTCACTCTAAACAACAAACGAGAGGGATGGGAGAGGCACCGTGGAGTCATCGCAGTAAAGGCAGGGACTGACAGCATTGCACAAATAGCCCCAAGAGGCCACCAAGCATGCCAACAGCCCTCAGACCTGCTACGATCAGACATATGGATGAACTTGACCTTGGGGTGACTCTAGAGTAAGGCGCTTCCCACTCTAGCTACATTTCAAAAGTGATAAAACAGGACTCGGCTCCCGACCTCCACCTCCACCTCAACTGGCAGCTGGGAGCATCCAGGGCATCGGGTTCTAAAGTCCTTTCTGGAGGTGCAGGTCAAAACCTGAGGCTGTCCTGATGTCTGCAACTTACTTTCTAGCAACTCAGCCGAAACACAAAAAGGTATATAGGATCAAGAGTCTCAAAATGTTTTCACAAGAGTCTTGTGATCTTGACCAGCGATCATGGCCATGCTTTCTGGTACCTTCTCCTAAGGAATGTGGAGAATTGGCAACAAAGATGCTATCAAGCTGGTGTTGCCAGTGGTAAGGCTCCCATCAGCCCTGATAAGCATCACTAGGAAAATAATTACCTAAATAATTAGCACAGAGCAGCCTGATGAGAAAACCGTATTCATCTACAAAAGTTTTCATTTTACCATTACTAATAATGAACCCTCATTAGGGTAAAGAGAAACCACAGGAAGAAGCACATGTGGAGATAAAGGGCCACATAAGAACCTGCCCTAGAGAACCTCGCACTGCCAGGCAAGTTCTCATAGTAAAGATTCCATCTCCAAGCATGTGTAGCCCCCAGTGCAGGGGGGACACCCACACCACTCCCTCATCCTCACTGTACCCCTCATTCTTTCCCACTACACTCTGGCCAGGTCCCACTGAGAGGGCCCAGGGCAGAAATGATGCTTTTCAAACAGTGCTTCTACAGAAAGCATCGCCCTTCCTCCCTTAAAAATGGCATTTCTCACATAGGGGGACTCTTCTTCAAGAATGAAGGAATCTCAGAGGTTTGGAGTGACTGTTTAGAACACTATGCATAAGTGGGAGAATCCAGGCTTTTCTATAGGAGCTCCCCAGACCCTAGACGTGTAGCCATGAATCAAAATAAAATTTTAAATAAGTAAACATGAATTCATCAGAGAGGTAGATTTTTAGGCCCTTCTTGCCTAAAACAACCAGAGCAAAGCAGCCGGGATGACAAAATCCTGTCTGTATTCCTGTATTTTGTAAAAGGGAATAATTTAGTGCTTGAAGTACCATTTCGGGCTTGAGGGACTAAAGGCTCTTTGAGAAAGACCCCACTGCACCACCTCGTAAAAAGGGTAAACTAAGGCAAAAGGGCCAGCAAGGACAAAGGCATGGCAATTCTTTCCCTGTGAGTAATTAGTAAAACACTAAAACCAAGAACGGAGGTGGGAAATGGGGGTGGGAAAAAACAACTAGCTTCCTGCTTGTTCTTGGGGAATCCTCCAGGCCCTCCTGGTAGAACCCATCAGGCTTTTCGTCAGGGTTCCCAGAGGGGTTCAGAAGGAAAGGGGGAATCTCCTCCTGCCACAGAGCAGCACAGCTCAGAGCACAGATTGCCGCCCCCCCCCCACCGTGTCCAGAGTGACCCAGCCCAGCACCGAGTGGGGAGGGGCCCTACCTGCTGGGTGGGCGTGTATTTAACGGTGTGGGAATAGTCATAATTATCAATGACGTCCAAATCCTTCACGGTGTCACCAGGAAGGGGGCTGCTGAACTGCACGTTGAGGGGGGCTTTTCCGGCCCCTTTGGTGTAGACGGTGAAGTGGGTCGGTTTCCCGTTTTCCACACCTGGGAGGGGACAGTGAAGTGAGGAGACAGGCCCAGCTGGAGGGGTTTCACTTTTAGCACCAGTCTGACAGGTTCATCAGCACAGGCTTCCGCAAGGCAGTAGGTGGAGACAGGGGCTGGCGTTCGGCCAGCGGCTCAGCTGAGCAGGGCCCCTGCTGAACTGGAGCTCCAACAGAGCCCCTGCTCCAGGGGAGGTAAGTCACTCACGGCCCTGGACCAACCATGCCCACTGCCTCCAGGGTGACCTCATGCACACATGCTACCTTACCTGCTTTGCTGAGCCCCGGGCCTTCTGCCTTCACTTTGCTGGCGTCGTGGGAAGGGTCGACTTTGACTCTGAAAGGGCTGGCGGGAATTTCCTGTAGCAGAGACACTGTCTCAGTAGGAAAGTCCCTGAAGCCACTGCCTGAGCTTAGCCTTCTGCCCAAAGCAAAGGAGGAGACCTCAGCATGACTTCCACTCTAGCAGATGGTGAGCAACTTCTGTTACCATTGGTCAAGTCTTCAGGCACTAGCATCAGGTAAGGGCCATCAGTGGTCACTCAGGAATACCTGGATCCCTGACATCACAGCTAAAGGATGGGTTTCCACAAACCACTCTGACAACTCTCAGCCTTTGACACCAAATGCTGAGTACTTAGGATACAAAATACTACCAAAAATAAAATCCCAAACAACAATAATACACGGGGTGGGAGGAAGGAAAGGGACATTCCTCCAGGGACAACAGAGAGCTAGGGTTTGACGAATGCAAGGAATTGATTATAAATGCAATGATTGCAATTCTTCAAAAAGACTCTTTCAGAATAAAGGCAGAACAGGTTAAGTGGATGAAGCCAACTGAAGACCAATGCCTTTAAGGCACAGACCTTTCTCCTGAGGTCCCTATCTTTACGTAAGATGACTCTGAATCACCAGGATTCCATTATTCCCTGTTTTAGGGTACTGCGCCTCCTTGTCTTCATTATCACATGTAAGTATGAATTCTATCTGAAATTCAAAACCCCTCTCCCTAGAAAAGTTTAAAGCCTGAGGCCAAGGTCATCATTTCAGAGAAAGTATAGCACACATCTAGAAACGAATTACGTTTCATTCAAAAACCGGATGAAAGTTTGTAACGATCCAATTTCTTTCCAGAGTCTGGCTTTTAACCACTGACTACACGGCCCCACTTTTGTTAGAAAGTGGTACAATTTTAGTTCTGGGTGTGTTTGTTCCTTCTTGGTTTTAAGGAAGCAGAGAGGAAAACTATTGGGCGGAGTTCTCAAGACACCTTCCCTGTTGCGGAAAAAAGCAAAAAGGAAATATGAACACAGGTGGCCAGAAAGAACCCAAGTCCAAACACACACCTGAGAGGCAAAGAGAACTTTGATAGTGTATCGCCCGGCGGCAGGAGGCACATATTTGACAGTAAACGTGTCATTGGCATTGTGAATAATGTCAAAATCCACGTCTTCCTCATCGTCACTTAACACCCGGGCATCACATTTAATGCCAACGCTGACATCACCTGGAACAGACCAGCTTATTAGCACCGGTTTACGAGAAACAGCACGTCCCATGCAATCACTTCCGGCTCAGGCTCACACCCCAGAAAAGCAACTGGGAAGTTTCCAGTAAGAAACCTGAGAAAGGGATGGTATTTAAATAATGGTTTTGCAGACAGAACGGAGGATTAGCAAAGATATCACCACGGAACTGACACACAGGCTCATCAGATGAACAATTACCTATTCAGGTGGGTTAATATCTCCTGGTTCAAAGTTCATTACCCATGAAACGTTACAAAGAGAACTTCCTTCCCCAAGAAACAACAAGCACTGAGTCGGGTGAAGCCCCCTCTCACCTTCGCCAGCCTCGGTACAGTCCACTGTGAAGTGAGTAGGCTCGTGCGCCTTCAGTCCACTTCTCTCCACTCCTGGCCCAAACACTTTGACCTTCTGGGGATGGCTACCCTGCCTGATGCTGACCTAGAGAGGACGGGGAGAAAAGTTGTAATCAAGTTCTTCTCCCCGTGGATCCAGTAAAGACACTCTCAGTTGTTAGAATGTTATACTTCTGGGCAATCTACAGCACTCGGCCCTTTGGGCCACTCCATCTTCCAAGGCCCACCAAGCGTGGGTCTTTCCATATATTTGCCTTGGCCATCAAGCATGGAGTCCAGACTGGCCTCAGGACTGGGCTTTTTCATTACCACGACCAAGGTTTCACCTCACAACCTACCCTGTAAGGGCTGTGCGGGATGTTGACACCTCCCCAGACCACGGCAATGGTGTGCTTGATGGGCTTCACCGGGGTGTACGAGCAAGCGTAGGTGCCATCCATCCGGCTCTGCATCTGGATGTCAATGGGCTGGCCATCCCCATCCTGCAGAAGGGCAGAGGCTAAGAACAGAGCTGACCCTCACACTGTCTCCATCCACTGTGGCCTCCCAAGACAACCAAGTCACTGCTCACTCAACCCACAAAATCTCATGGAACACCTATGATAGCACCTATGAACACAAGTGATAAAACACTACATGCATGTATGCATTTTTACTTACTAAGAGAAAACGGTCCCAAAAGAAAGCCATGGTCACTCAGTGCTTCTTAATTTTAATTCCTGCATTTAAATCCTTGGGCCAAATTCAATTAAATTAGATAAATATATTTGATAAACCCTTGTTTACAAACCCTCCCATCACAGTGTAAGCAGCTTCAGCCACACTGAAGGACATTTACAGGGAAATCTGAAACAATCAAGCCTCACTTCCACGGAGCACAAATCATAAAAATTTGCCCCTTGCTTTACATGTTAGAATCTCATTTAGTCCTCACATAAACCCTACAAAATAAACATTGTTATTCGCAGTGTGTGGATGAGGAAACTGAGGATCAGATGGACTGAGTGACTTTCCATTACGTGGATGGATCCTGTTACCTGACAATTACCTGCACAGGTCGTCCCTAGAAACTTACCTGAGCAAATATCTTTAAGGAAGCTTTGCCGGCATCCTTAGGATCCACGGTGAACTCGGCCAGATTGTTGACAATGCACCCAGATTTCTCCAAACCTGGCCCGTATGCTTGAACCTGGGGCAAAGGGCCAATAGTGATTCTCTTTCTGTGTAATGTCCTAACTGTGCTCCTATCAGAAGACTGGTAACCAGGAAATGGGAGAAAAGGAAAACAACTGTGTCTGGCTTCACAGTACCTACATAATAGGATGGTTACGGGAAGGAAAATGCTAAAGTAGGCTGGGACTTAAAAATAAAAACATGCAGGAGAAAAAGTCTGTAAAACCAGGCCCCAAACTGGCCTGGTGCTCCCTGCCTTAATCTGTGCAGTAACCGGGGCAGGGACCTCCAGCCATGCCCACCTCCAGTTTCAATGCTCCTGCTTTGTGAGGGCTCAGAACCTCTCCCACTGACAACACTCCAAAAGTTTGCAGCCCCAGAGAGTAAAGGACCAGCAGTTGGCCAAAGACGAGCAGCTGCCAGCCTGGACTGATGTCACCCTACGGTCAGCTGTCCAGGTGGGCCAACAGCAGCACACATGGCGGGGGCAAGGGCTTCCTCCTGTCAGCCAGGCTGGCTCAGACTTGATGCTAAGCAGCTTGCTAAATGTTTGAGAGAAGCTCTTGCAAACACTACTCCAAGTTAAGAGAAGGGGAGCTGGGGAGGAAAATTTTAAAACCTTTATCTATGGATCACCTTGAAATAATAACCATAGCAAGTGGCAAGACTGAAATATGATGCTCGGGGTTGTGAGAAAATAGCAGCTTACAGAGCCCCCTCTGTGGGCCAGGCACTGTTCTAAGGGCTGTCTTCATTCACATTACCTCCTTGAATCATGACAGAAACTCTAAGAAGCAGACACTCATATCATTCCCATTTGATAGAGTCAGAGAGGTAAGTTACGTGCCCCATGTTACAAATGTACTAAGAGGTACTACCAGGCTTCTAATTCAGGCCTTTTTCCTTCCTAAGCTCTCAAAGGCTCTCCTCTGCGATTTCTCCACATGCTGCTCAAGGAAACTCTGTGGGCACTGGGAGGAGTGCCAGGAGCCAGAGAAGAGAGCACAGAACATGACAAGTTGATTCACCAGATCCGGGTTGTAGTCTCCCGAGGCGGGGTGGATGTAGGCCATGTAGGGACTGTCTTTGATGTCCTCATCGTCACACATGATGTGAACGGCATATTCACCGGGCTCCTTGGGCCAGTACTTAACATCACACGATCCGTCGTTCTGGTCATCATACTCAATCTTTGCCTGGGAGGGGCCTTCAATGGCAAACCCTGGGGGATAGGGTGGGAGGATCCCCCTGGTTACATGGCGGAAGGTATCTAGTCTGGGTTACTACTAACCCACTCCCTCCGCCTCCCTGAAAACCAAGTGTTAGCCAGAAGATTGAAATCTGTTTAGGTCCCTTTCCCACAAAACCAAGCCTACTGAGTCTTCACTAGAGACAGAAGGTTGGATTTTATACTTTTTTTTTTTTTAAACATCGTCAAAGAGGAAGGTCAACCAGCAAATCTTTCTGTTGGCAATATGGCAACACAAGCCAAAAGCCTTAAAACAATGCCCATCCTTTGTCCCACCAAATCCACTTCTGGGCTTTTATCTGAAGGAAGTAACCAAGGATGTGTGTAAACAGTTAGATACAAGGATATATATACAGCATTGTTTTTATAGCAAAACTCTGGAAATAACTAGAGAGCCTAACAGTAGCTATATCGATGCACTGTAATTCCACAGAAGCCATGGGAAATCAAGACATATCCTAGATTTGCCTGAGGCAGAAAGATATAAAGGCTACCCCCAGATATTTCTGCAGCAGATCAATATTCGTATGCCTATGTACAGGGAAAAAGTCTGCAAGGATATACCTAAAGGCTTAATATTACCTCTAGTCTACAAGGATATACCGGATTGGCCAAAAAACTTCGTTCGGGTTTTTCCGTAACATCTTACGGAAAACCCGAAAGAACTTTTTGGCCAGCCCAATATTAAGATGTTTATTATTTCTCTAAAAGGAAAAATTCAATGTGATTTCCTCTTTCCCCCTCTTTGCTTATTTCTATTAGCTAACACAGAGGTCCTCAAACTTTGGCCGCTGGGCCAAATCTGACCCACTGCCTGTTTTTGCAGATAAGGAACACAGCCATACTCCCTCACCTACGGATTTTCTATGGCTGCTTTCACGCTACAAGGCAGTCATATAGTTGCGACAGAGAGAATATGACCCGCAGTACTGATATATTTGCTATCTGGTCCTTTACAGAGAGAGAGGTGCTGACCATTGTTCTAAAATGATCATATATACATCAGACGTTTACTTAAAATATACTCAGTTATGCTCCAAAGAGTATTTACTCCCCAAATTTCTAGTCTGAGCAAAATTCATTCACTGATCTAAACTCAGGATCAGTCAGTAATATCTGCCGTGTGCCTACTGTGTTCCTGGCGCTGTTTTAGACACAACATCCATAAAAGGCCTCTGCCCTCAAGGTGTTGTGGATGAATGAATGCTGGTGCCAGAGGCAGAGGGCAACTGGAAGGTCAGGGGGAGATGGGAACTGCAATTCCACAGCAGTACCCAGAGGTGGCCTCAGATGGTCAAGCAGCCAGGAAGCCCCGGGTAGTGAGGCTGAGAGGAGGCCTCAATACACAGCCTGACACGTAATCCAGGTACCCTGCAATCTCAGCTCACCAAAAGCTGCTTCCACTCACCCAGAGACCCCACCTCAGAACCAACGGACTCCACCACGAAGTCCGCCGACCGCCCAACAATCCCGCCATGGAGGCCAGGGCCCCATGCACGGACTTTCTGCATGCCTGCTTCAGGGCCAACTTGAACTTCAAAGGGGCTAGAAGAAAAAGAACAGAGGAACCATTAAAGAGGAGCAAAGAAGGGGCTACGTACAGCTATAAGCTCTTTACACATATTCTTTCCACTGGCCTGATACTTTTCCCTGCAGTCCCAATCTCCAGCCAAGCCCTTCCTCCAGCCAAGCAGGTTCCCCCACCATTGTTATGTCAACAATATCATGTAATGGGGCTGCTTCAAGCCACACTGCCTTGCACTATCCTGGTCATTTACCTTTTGTGTGCAGGGCTTACCAGACTGTGAGCCCGGGAAGGCTAAGAGAATGCATACTTTTCTATCTGCTGCTTATGCTATAACAAGAAAACTAGGTTGACTAGGCTTTATCTCATATGTGAATGAATGTGCTTTAACTTTGGCACAGGAGATTCTTAAAAGTTTGCTTAGATTCTCAGAAACTTATAATATGCCCAGATATTTCTCAAGGTAAACTGAATTTATTCAGAGTTTAAAGTTGCCCCCAGGAAAGCTGGAAAGTATGTGAATGCAGGGAAGGCAACTGAAGCCCACAAGGCAAAGCTGTAGACTGTGTCCCTCGGTTCCTGACCACACTCACGCAGAGGATTTTAATGTAAACCATAGCAGATTTTGACATTTTATCCATGGCATTCCTGAACAGAGGCACACAGTGAAAGGAGAATCGCAGTATATATAAGGGATATAGACACTCAGCCCATTTGCTCTGTATTACTGTTCCTTCTGGCCTTCTGCCTCCCACCAGCCCCAAACCGACAGCATTTGATTTAAAGCAAGGCAGCTGAAACCACAGAGACTTTCTGCTGCTTTTGAGAACAGGCCAAATGTCTGTGTGCTGCTCTGAAAAAAGAAAAAAAAAAAAGCTTTCAACAAAGCAGCTCTCTTTCCCTCCTGCAGCCCAGGAAGCCGCCACCATGAGTCTGCCCTGGGCCAAGCATGCCTCTGGAGAAGACGCAACTCCAGCTGGAGACTCACCTCTTTGGAATGTGGTGTCCCCCCCCATGTGATGGCGATGCTATATTTCCCTGGGGTGCTGGGGTAATACTCAAATGCATACACTCCATCCAGAAAGCCTTTCTGCTTCACCAGCTCCTCCAGACCCTCTGTGGGAAGGAAGCACACCATCTTTCCAATGCAATCCTAGGCTCAGAACGAGAATCCACAAGACAAGGACAGAAAGACAGCGATATCCAGGGGGGCTTCCCTGGTGGCACAGTGGTTAAGAATCCACCTGCCAGTGCAGGGGGCACAGGTTCGAGCCCCGGTCTGTGAAGATCCCACATGCCGCGGAGCAACTAAGCCCGTGCACCATAACTCCTGAGCCTGTGCTCTACAACCTGCAAGCCACAACTACTGAGCCCACACGCCACAAGTACTGAAGCCCACGTGCCACAACTGATCCCACATGCTGCAACTACTGAAGCCCACACACCTAGTGTCTGTGCTCTGCAACAAGAAGCCACTGCAATGAGAAGCCCACGCCCCACAACGAAAAGTAGACCCCACTCGCCGCAACTAGAGAAAGCCCTCACGCAGCTTCACGCAGCCAAAACAGAAAGAAGCCACCCATTTTAGCCGCCCACAAAAATTGGAGAGGGAGCGAACCCTTACGAGTATTTGGCATGAGGCTGAGGTTAGTATCCCGGTATATCCTTTTCAACTAAAGCCAGATAATGAAAGCGAGAAAGCTCTTATATGCTGTCTCCAAGAGGACAGGTTTTAGAGGCTACCCCACAAACTCCAGACTGAGCCATCAGGCAGGAACTTGTTTTATGTTGAGCCCTGAGGTTTGGCTGGGAAAGCCATTTAGTAAAGCAAGAATCCAAGGTCAGAAAAAACACGCCTCCTCAGTCCCTGTAACAACAAGCCAAGGTGGGGGGGCAGCCCCAGAGCAGCCTGACACCAGGTCTGGGCAGTCTAGAGCCTCGGCTGCCCTCAGGGCACTGCCTGCCCCAAAGCTCGGTGCTCTGAGATCAAACATTAACTTTCTGGAGCTCAGAACATTCCTGCCCCAGCCTGTTAGGAACACAAAGGGTGAGAGCAGTCCTGGAGCAGGAAGCTGAAGATTCCACAAAGCTTGGAAGTGAAACTGCCAAGGCTGCTGCACCTGCAACTAGAAATGCCGAGCTGCTTCTCTGATCTGGGGGAAAACTGGAGGATGGAGCAGATACCCGTCTTCCTGCTCTCTGTCTCCTTTCCCAAGACAGAGCAAGAATGAGCTGTAGGGTGCAAGGCACTGTTCCACAAATGGCATTAATCTACAAAGAAAACTTAATCTTAGGGAATTATCCTCCTTCTATAAGCAATGATCATAGTAATTAGGTACCTGACATCATTTCATCGTTTATAAAATGTAACCTGTAGAGGGAAAATTACTGGCTTTGGAAACTGGGCTTGAATTCCGGCTCAGATGCTTACAAGCTATGTGACCTTGGTCAAGACCCTTCCTCTCTGAGCCTAGGTTTCCTCAAAGAAAAAAAAAGGGGCCACTTCATGTTGCTGTTCTAACTCCATTATTTATTTCTATTCCCAGAAGCCTTAAAATAACATGAGGCTGTCAAGCCACCACTGTTCCCACATCCAGGGCAGACATTATTAAATGATCACTGTTTCCTTCTGCATGGAGCCCTGAGAGCCTCAAACCTTTGACATAGCTCTCTGGGATAAATTGATCAGAACTGGCTGTGCAATGATCCATGGCTGCAAAGCTGGCCGAAATCATACCTGAGATGGGGAAACAAAGGAGCACTTACTAGGACCCTTTACGGTTACGCCGAGCTCTCCACTTCCAGCAGCTTTGGTGTCAACCTTGAAGTCTGCAGTTTCTCGGATGCGAATGCCTTTTGGCTGTAGGCCTCGGCCACTGGCCCGGCAGGCATTTGGATTACAGGCTGCAAGCACAGTTTCAACATCAATTCAACCTTTCATTCTTTAGTCCGAGTTGAGCAAGCCAAGGTAACTTTGAGCCACCCGCCAAGAAAATGTTTGCTTTACACAAAGAGTATGCAGCAGCTGTCTGAGACCAGGGGTCCCGTTCAGGGAGCACACCAGGCTCGCAAATAAAGACACAACATAACTTTGTCCGGCCACACTGCACAGGGACTGGGGAAAAATTACTTTGGCAAAGAAAGCAGGAGAGCACAGTGTGGATTTGCTGGGCTCCTGGTAGTGGCTGAATTCTGGCGTTTATCCTCTTGGTGGTGAAAGAGAGTTAAGACCTAGGGCTGGACATTGTTCAAACCTCATTGCCATACTCAAGGGCCCAGTAATTGGGAAGACTGGGTCTACTTGGAAAATGGAGCACTTGAAAACATCTGACCTTGTTCCAAACTTTAGATCAGCCATTTCTAAGTCTAAATGTTGCTGTCTTCCACAGGAAGAGCCAGAGGATAGCTCAAAAAAAGACCAGGTCAACCCCACCTCAGCCAAGGCAGACAAACATTTCAGTGCTGTCTGTTACAAGGTCCTCAGAATGTGGGCAGCTATAAATGCAACAATTAGGAATAAACACCACCCTCAATTTGAATTCTAGCTCTAGTTAAAAAACCCAAAGTTGTAAGTCTAAAAATTAAGTACAAAGGTAGCGTCTAACATTCCTTACATAAGAGTTCCACAAAACTGTTCCATGGGGTTTGTCAGAAGGTCGACAAAAGACATTCTTGGGGCTTCCCTGGTGGCGCAGTGGTTGAGAGTCCGCCTGCCGATGCAGGGGACACGGGTTCGTGCCCCGGTCTGGGAAGATCCCACATGCCGCGGAGCGGCTGGGCCCGTGAGCCATGGCCACTGAGCCTGCGCGTCCGGAGCCTGTGCTCCGCAATGGGAGAGGCCACAACAGTGAGAGGCCCGCGTACCGCAAAAAAAAAAAAAAAAAAAAAAAAATACATCCTTGTGCCCTAGGACTTTTTTGACAACATGAGCTACCTTCTCATCGAGTATAGAAACAGGAGATTAATGGGAAAAATGTCACATTGCTCCTTTCCAAACATGACGCTGCGTATCTGACAGCTCTCTATACGCTAGGGGGGTCATAAACTCCAGAAGACAAGACTCTTTACAGAAGGAAGATAGTTCCTCCTCTGGCTCGTCCTCCCTGCAATGTCCTCAGGTGGACATTCCCAAAGAGACATACACACACCCTTGGAGCAGAGATGCTTTTATGTGGTTCATGGATGAGCATAAGTTTATTGGTTTTCCACTGTAAAAGTGACATAAAGCTTCTTCTTTCTTAAAATCATTTAAGTGGAGGAAGGGACAGTACATCAAAAGAAAAACTATTAATTAAATACTAACTAATACAAGTGACAGATGGATATGCCAGAAATGAAAAAGGTCGTCCATGAGTGAGAGGAAGTCAGAAAACACCACTGGAACTAGGAAAGCTGTTCAAAATTCTTTCTTGCATTATGTCAAAGGGAATTCTGCTCCTGAATACATTGGGTTGTTTTTTTTTTCTTTGTCAAGGGGAGAAAAGTTGGTCATACCAGAAATAAGCCACAACAGCATGACAGGACTTCCCTTGGAGGGTTTAAATGTGTCTTTAAAAACAACAACAACAACAACTCATGGAAATTCTGAACATGGGCAACAGTCTCAACATCAAAAGGATAACCGCTCAGTTCATATAAACACTAAATGGAACTAAAGAGCTTGAAGGCAACCACCTGATTTTCCACTATCTTGAGATGTCTTAGTGATGTTTAAATGTAATTAGAGAGTGGGTTTGGGGTCTGGCTGGACAAGTGGTACTAACACCTGCACTATAATTTCCCGAAGTCACAAACAGCACAGGTCCGGTTGACAACTGCAGGCAGCACAAAGAACTGGCAATGGAAGCCCCACCAACCAGCCCTTACCAAGCGAGATGCCTCTGGCCCAGTGCTTTCAACTAGGAAGCCAACAGCTTCGGGGTCCAGGCTGGCCCAGAGGCAGGATTCAGAAGAGGAAGCCAGGTCTGCAGGTGCAGATGCAGAGGACAGAACAGGGAGAGGCAAGTATTGGTTAGAAAAGGTAGCAGAGTTGGGGAAAAAAAAAAAAAAAGGAGTAACAAAGTCAGAAGGAAACAGTCTAACGTTAGAGAAAAATGCATGCTTCTGGCTGCAGAGGAAGTTTAACAGCATGGTTAAGGGGTTGACAGAGACCATGGTTCTATTCCTACTGAGGCCTTACTCCACAGTCACTGATACCTTATGATACCTAAGCCTTGTGTCTCCGCCTGCAAACTGGGGATAACAATAGCCCCTGCAACACACTGGCTGGTGTCATGATTAGATGCAAGTGTGCTCAGTGCCTGACAGCCAGTAAAGGAGGCTGCAGGGCACCAGCAATGCCACTGCTGTTAACATCAGCCACAAACGCCACTCCTCAAACAGCTTCAGTCCTGTATCTCTCAGTGAGGATCATGAATCCTAATATGAGTGTTTTGGGGCAGATTAAATAAGTTAATACATAAAGCACTTAGGTCACTGCATGGCTCATAGGAAGATATTAGTATTAATATCTTGAGGACAAAGTAGATACTAGTATTAATGTCTTGAGGAGACTTCCTGCCAAAGGGGCCCTGGCAGCAAAGGGACAGGCCTGAGTTCAGTGCTGGGCCCTGACCATTCTCGTGGCCTCACAGCCCAGTCATGCACAGCTAGCCTGAATGACAGAAGCAGATGCGGTCAGCTCCCCTGGCACTCACCTTCCCCGACCTGTACAATGAAGGGACTCTTGGGAATGGTGTCCCCAGCAAAGGAGACCTTGACCACATGGGGGCCAGGCTGCACTGGTTTGTACACACATCGATACACCTGGTTTCCTCTGTCTTCCACGAGCAACTCCACGGTGTTCTTCCCCTGGGGATCTTCCACCACCACACCAATGTCACCCACGCCAGCACCTAGCAGACAGAGAACATTCCACGGGCCCAAGTCACCCTCTAGAAAGCTCCCTGCTGATGAGGGCAAAAGTAGGTAGAAAATGCAAACTGCAGGAGACAGAGAGGTACGCAGAAGGTTCACACCTGGACCTGTTTCCCGGTGGAGGGGAGGAGGGTCATAGCCAACTTTCCTTTTCTCCCATTCTCTATTTTCTACATTGAAAAGAAAACTGACAATTCAAGAATTGTGGTTTATTCATCCCCTTTCTTACCAGCCCCCACCCAGGACCTTGCATGGAATTTGGTCCAGTAGATGATTCATAAACCTTAGTTCTTTGGAATATTTATTTAGCCAAGTCAGAAATGTATACAGAAATTATTAATAATAATCAAAGTTAAGCTTGAGTATGAGATTTTAGAGAAGAAAAGCTGATTTTGAAAAATCTAAGAATATAACCAACACATTTGAAAAAGCTGTTTTTGTTGTTGGTTCTTCAATTTAAAAGACGAAGTGTCAGGCATCCCAAGCCTTCAGGTTCCTGAGGATTATCTCAGGCTTTGCAAGAGGAGAGGTGTTACCTGCTGTGTAGATGTCAAAGTAGGTGGGCTTATTGGCGATGTTCCCAGCAGCTTCCAAGCCCGGACCTTTCGCAGTGACTTTACTGGCGTCTCCCTGGGCCTTGTCGACATTTACTTCGAATGGGCTCTTGGAGATGTGCTGTCCTGCAAAAAGGACTGTGACCTACAAGTGACAGGCAGGTGAGACATCATCACTTCTTCCTGCTCAGCGAGAACACTGTATCAAGCCACATACACTGACAGCCTTCTCGTTCATCCTCCCGATCATACACACAAAGGGGAGGGAACCAGGAGCCCTGGGGAAGTGGCCTCAATGGGACTCCCATCTGGCTCCACCAGTCACACAGCTGGGCCTGGGACATCACGCCTTTAGCAAATTAAAACACATCAGACATGCCTAAATTAGCCTCTATAGTAGGATATACACAAATACTTATACTTCAGTCTCTGGACAATGGACTCTCAAGGCAGCTGCAAGCGAGGCCACTGTCTCCCTAATATAATGCACAGTTCTAGAATTTCAAACCTAAGAGTCAAAGTATTTTTCAAGGGACCAAGATCATTTTCAGATACATGGATTTGAGACACAGTACAGATTTCCATCCAAACTTTGAGTCAAAGTTCTCATCTTTTAAATTTTAAGGGTTATCAGGTTGGGTGGGCCACTGGCCTCCACTATAGTCATTTGGCCTTCTGTGCACCCAGGCTTCGATGTTGACAGAGGCTGCAGAGCACCGTGAAGAAGGATACTTAAGGAAGCATTAAAGACAAAGAACCCACAGCTTAGCATTTACACTCCAGGCTTGCAGCTACAATTATTAGTTACCTAGGTGGAGTCACAAAAATCTTATGACATTGCAAAGGACTTAGTGGAATTCAACCAATCTGCACGTAGTAACTAATGTGTTAAGTCTGACTCGGAGGGATCCCAAATTTTCTACAATGAATGTGGATACTTTTATAAACAGAAAGGAAAATCAGAAGTGAACTTAAGAAAACCACTCTTCTTCCACATATAACGAAGCAGGCTCAGAAGGGCAGTACAAGCAAAGGCCATGACGCCTTATCTTACTTTGTGCAGTCCGGTGACCTTGGGCAGATACTCCACAGAGTATGTCTTGTTCTTATCGCTGTCAGGGGTCACTTGTGCCTAGGACGGAAGATGAGCAACAGTTAGAGAAGGTGCCGACTGTGAGTGAAAGCATGCTATGCCAGCCAAGGTCCTGCAGCAAGGTGCCAGGCCAGGAATCTGCCTTGGCTATTTTCTGCCCCACCACTCCTGCAGGATGCCCCAGGAGGGAAACAGCCTGAAGTCACAGAAACAAAATCACACAGCACAAAGGAACAACCCGGTCAGGATTCTCCACTGTCTCCTGGCTGTAACTCTCCAGATGAGAGAGAATATGAAGCAATTAATTTAAACCTTTATTGGCCCACTAGTTATTAAGAGCTTATGAAATGCCAGGCCCCGTGTCAGGTACCAAAAATAAAACAAATCAGGCACAATTCCTACCCAGTGGGAGAAACAGACAGTATGCCAGTAAGCTTAGAACTTCAGATGGTGCTAAGTACTGGGAATAAAATATAGTCTTAAGAAGGTGAGTAGACAGAAGAAACAGTTATGTGCAAAGGCCCTGAGGGAGGAGCCAGAGGATGGTCAGCATGGGAAAAGAGTAGAGACTCAGTATTGTTACTGTATTGTATTTTATCAGTAACAATAGCTAGATCCTTTATAAAATAAAGGATACTTTATTTCATTATATTAAAAATTGTGTCCCTAGGTATGAATTTATATGATTTTTCAAGGCACAATCCTTGGGCAAGTTACTCTAACCTCTGTTAAGACTCAGGATCCTTTTGGTAAAAAACAGCTTTTGTGGTGAGCTTTCATGAGGCAAATGGAGGCACAGTCCCTGGGCCTGTTACAAACTCCAAAAGCTCCATGGGATGCTGACAGGAAAGGCAGCATCCTCCAACATACCTCCTCTTTGTTCCCTTCTGGGTCCTCGACAAACACCATCACGTCTCCTTGCCCGGCACTGATGGTGTCCACAGTGAACTTGGCCGGCTGCTTCACCATGTTTCCAGTGAGCTCGATTCCTGTCACAGGTTTACACAAGCACATTACAAGCTGGGCCAGGCCCCAACATAGGCTATCACCCATCATGTCTCCTTCTGGGATCTGAGAGATGGGATCCAGCTCTGCCACTGTCACATGGGAGACGGCGACAAACTGTGATGAGGATAATCAAACAGGTCAAAACCCCTAATTTTGTCCTGGTTCTTTAAGCAACATCCAATTCTGAAATATTCAGCGCACTTAGGTCAAAAGGTTATACAACTGTGAAAATGACATGGTAACTAGTAGCAGTGGGGCTTGCCTTGAGGGGGAAGACGAATGAAGTGCAGAGAATGGCTCTTCTTTTTTTTTTTCTTTTTTTCTGCAGTACACGGGCCTCACACTGTGGTGGCCTCTCCCGTTGCAGAGCACAGGCTCCGGACATGCAGGCTCAGCGGCCATGGCTCACCGGCCCAGCCGCTCCGCGGCATGTGGGATCTTCCGGGACTGGGGCACGAACCCGTGTCCCCTGCATCGGCAGGCAGACTCTCAACCACTGCACCACCAGGGAAGCCCACTCATTTTTTATTAAAGAAAATTTTTTGTTTTTTGTCTTGGCCGTACCACGCAGCTTTCAGGATCTTAGTTCCCTGACCAGGGACTGAACCCGGGCCACCACAGTGAAAGCACCAGAGTCCTAACCACTGGGCCACCAGGGAATTCTATAAAGACGATTTTTTTATTACTTGAAATGTTTTTAAATTGGATTATTATTTTTTAATTAAACTTTTAATTAAGATGATTGAGCAAATTAATTTGAGATAGATTCACATACAGGTGTAAAAGATAATAATGCCCATTACCCAGTTCCCCAAATGGATACATCCTACAAAACACAAGTACAACATCACTACAAGGGAACTAACCTTGACAAAGTCAAGATACAGAACATTTCCATCCCATAGGGAACCCTCGTGTTGCCCTTTCATAGCTACCCCCTCAGAGTGCTACTCTGTAACCTCTCAGAGTACCAATCTGTTCTTCATCTCTATAATTCTATCATTTCTAAAATGTCATATAAATGGAATCACACATTATGTAAACTTTGGGGATTAGCTTTTTTCCACGAAGCATAATTCTCTGCAATTTCATCCAGGTTTTTGTGTGTATCAGTAGCTTGTTCTTTTTATCACTGAGTAATATTCCATGATATGAATGCACCACTGTTTAACCATTCACCAAGTGAAGGACATCTGGGTTGTTTCCAGCTGTCTATTACTGATAAAGCTGCTATAAACATTCATGCACAGGGTTGTGTGTGTGGACATAAGTTTTCATCCCTCTGGATAAATGCCAAGGAGTGCAATTGCTAGGTCATATAGTAGTTGCATGTTTCGTTCTTTTTAACACTGTCAAACTGTGCTCCAGAGTGGCTGTAGCATTTTACATTCCCATCAGCAACATATAAGTGTCTTGTCTTTCATCCTCTTAACTGCAAAAAGTTTCAAATTGTTTAAAAAAAATTTTTTTAAGTAAAATCCAGCCCTCAGGCCCTTTGTCTACGCAACATTTTGAGTTCTGTTTGAGATGGTGTCCAGGTAGCCTCTAGGATGTAAGCTAAGGAAGCTTATCTTGCAAGAGTGGGGTGATCCAGAAGTGCACCCTTCATTGACAGAAAACCCTCACACAGTCCAGTGCTCATGTACCATGCCAAGACCTCAGCAGATCATACTTTTACAAATGTTTTAAGCTTTTTAACTTTGATGGGGTCCAACTGATCATTTTTTTTTCCCTTTATGGATCATGCTTTTGGTGTCAAGTCTAGGAATTCTTTGCCCAGTCCTAGATCCCAAAGATTCTCTTCTGTATTTTTTTTCTGAAAGTTTTATAGTTATATGTTTTACATTTAAGTCTGTGATCCACTTTGAGTTAATTTTTATACGAAGTGTGAGACTTAGGTCAAGGTTCATTTTCTCTGCCTCTGGATGTCCAACTGCTATCGAATCCTGTGCGGAAAAGGCTCTCTTCCCTCCACTGAGTTCCCCCTGTGCCTTTGTCAAGAATCAATTGTGCTTATTTGTGTAGGTCTCTTTCTGGGTTCTCGATTCTGTTCCATTGATCAATGTGCCTATCCCTCCACCAATATCACATAATCTTGATTTCTGTAGCTTTATAATAAGTCTTGAGAGCAGGTAGACTGAATCCTCCCACTTGCTTTTTCAAAATTGCTTTCCCTACTATAGTTCTTTTGTCTTTCCATATGTTTTAGAATAATAGTATTTTCTATATTTATAGAAAAAAAATCTCGTTGGGATTTTAATATCAATTGTGTTAAACTTATATGGGGAGAAATGACATCTTTACTTTTTCAACCCATGAAAACAGCGTATCTCTCCATTTATTTAGATCTTTTTGACTTCTTCATCAGTGTTTTTGTAGTTTTCAGCATATAACTCCTATCATGTTTTATTACATTTCCACCTATTTCTCAGGTTTTTTTTGAGCAACTGTAAATGGCGAGGTACTTTTAATTTCAGTATCCTCGTGTTCATTCTGGTAGACAGAAATACAATGGATTTTTACATGTCGATCTTAACATCCCGTGACCCTGCTGAACTCATTTGTTCAAGGAGATTTTTTTTTTCTGGGGGTAGATTTTTTATGGTTTTCTACATAGACAATCATGTCATCTACAAATAGGGACATTTTATTTATTGCTCTCCAATACGTACATCTTTTATTTCCTTTTCTTGCCTGACTAGACTGGCTAAAATCTGCATCATTACGTTGAAAAACAGTGGTGAAAATGGACATCCTTGCCTTGTTCCCAATCTTAGGGAACATGTTCAGTCTTTCACTATTATAATGTTAGCTGTAGGTTTTTTGGGGTGGCTACTCAAATTTCAAACTGAGTAAGTTCTTCTCTATTCCTCTTTTTTCTGAGTTCTTACCATGGATGGCTACTGAATTTTGTCAAATGTTTTTTATGTCAGTTGATACGATCACGTGATTTTTCTTCTTTAGCCCGTTAATATATGTTGACTGATTCTCTAATAATGAGCCAGCCTTGCATCCCTGGAATAAACCCTACTTGGTCATGATGTATATAATTCTTTCTAAATATTGCTGAATTTTATTTGCTCACATTTTATTGAGGACTTTTACATCTATACTCATGAGTGATACTGGTCTGCAGTTTCGTTTTTGGCACTGTCATTGTCTGATTTTGTTATTAGAGCAAAACTAGCTTGATAAAATGAATTGGGAAGTCATTCCCTTCTCATATTTTCTGGAAGAGATTGTGTAGATTTGGTGTTAATGTTTCTTTACATGTATGGTAGAATTCTCCAGTGAAATCATTTGGGCCGAGATTTCTTTCCCAAGATCTTTCAAATTACAAATTTAGTTTATTTAATGGATATAGGACCATGCAGGTTATCTATCTCATCTTGGCTGAGTTTTGGTAGTTTGTGGTTTTTGAAGAAAGTCTATTATAGTTATCCATATTTTTGCTTATCACGTTCTCTCTTCCTGTTATTCCAAAATTCCTTCTTTCATTGTTTCCTTTCTGTCCAGAGAATTTCCTTTCCCAATCCTTTTAGGGGATGTGCCCATAACAAATGGTTTTAGTTTTCCTTTATCTGAGAATGTCTTATTTCCACTTCATTCCTGAAGGATATTATCCCTGGATATAGGATTCTGGGTTGACAATCCTTTTCCTTCAGCACGTGAAAAATGTTGTGTCACTTCCTTCTGGCTTCTGTGATTTTTGATGAGAAATCTGTCATTTTATGTTTCCACCATACGTAAGATGTCATTTCTCTCCTGCTGCTTTCAAGCTTGTATTGTCTAGTTTCTTGAAGTCTGTCTAAGATGTGGCTTGGTGTGTGTGTGTGTGTGTGTGTGTGTGTGTGTGTGTGTGTGTGTGTGTGTGTGTGTATTCTGCTTGGGTTTAGCTCAGCTTCTTGAATCTGTAGGTTTATGTTTTTTGGCAAATTTGGGAAGTTTTCAGCCATTGATCTGTTGAAGACATTGGGTCATTTGTTACTATACCTGGATTTACATTAGGTTTCCAATAAATAACCTAGTTTAAGAAAAATTGGTGATAGATTGTTATATAACAAGATAATGTTCATACCCTGTTAGGTAAGAAATGCAAATTGAAGAAAATATAGAGTCTGAACTCATTTCGGCATATGGCTGGAAAGAAATACCTCCAATTTTTTTTTTAATTTATTTAATTAATTTATTTTTGTTTGTGGTGTATGGGCTTCTCACTGCACTGGCTTCTCTTGTTGCAGAGCACGGGCTCTAGGCGCACGGGCTTCAGTAGTTGTGGCTTACGGACTCTACTGCAGAGGTTCAGTAGCTGTGGCACACGGGCTTAGTTGCTCCGTGGCATGTGGGATCTTCCTGGACCAGGGCTCAAACCCATGTCCCCTGCACTGGCAGGTGGATTCTTAACCACTGCACTCCCAGGAAGTCCCTAAAGAGTTATTTATTATTTATTTAATTTATTTTTGGCTGTATCAGGTCTTAGTTGAGGCACGCGGGATCTTTGTTGCGGCGCACAGGTTTCTCTCTAGTTGTGGTGCGTGGGCTTAGTTGCCCTGTGGCATGTGGGATCCTAGTTCCCTGACCAGGGATCGAACCTGCGTCCCCTGCATTGGAAGGAAGGTTCTTTACCAGTGGACCACCAGAGAAGTCTCTCTACATTTTTCTTTTGCTTAAAATTTACATAATGATTGGGTCATTTAACAAAAAGATTTAAGTATTTATAAATACCCGCTCCATCTGACTCTGACAGCCTGAGGAACGACCTACTCTGCACACTGTCCAAAGCCAGGGACTGGGCTTGTCTACCCTGGTTAACCATGGTTGGTTAGAGGCTGAACCACGTTCCACACTCTGTAAACTCCTTTGGAGCTAATGCTTACCGTGCAGAGAAACAACTGTTCCCTAGGATTATTCAGAACGAAGTGTGCTGAGGGCTCACTATACAGCAACTGCTCCATACAGAACACAGGTTTCATTAAAGGTTTCTGCTTAGCTCATGCATTCACACTTTCAACATACCGAACTCCACAAGGGATCCCACCACAAAGACCCGTTTGTGGCTGTAGATTAACCTCACCCTGGCCCTCTCTCCTTTCAGTTAATGGGTCTCAGTGAATGGATCTGCAAATGCTAACCGGCTGGTAACTGCAACCTGATCAACATCCAAAATAAAATAAAACAGGGACTTCCCGGGCTTCCCTGGTGGCGCAGTGGTTGAGAGTCCGCCTGCCGATGCAGGGGACACGGGTTCGTGCCCCAGTCCGGGAAGATCCCACATGCCGCGGAGCGGCTGGGCCCGTGAGCCATGGCCGCTGAGCCTGCGCATCCAGGGCCTGTGCTCCATAACAGGAGAGGCCACAACAGTGAGAGGCCCGCGTACCGCAAAAAAAAAAAAACAAAAAAAACAAAAAAAAATCAGGGACTTCACTGGTGGTCCAGTGGTTAAGAATCTGCCTGCCAATGCAGGGGACGCAGGTTCGATCCCTGGTCCACGAAGATCCCACGTGCCATGGAACAACTAAGCCCGTGGCCACAACTACTGAGCCTGTGAGCCACAACTACTGAGGCCCGTGCACCCAGAGCGCATATTCTGCAACAAGAGAAGCCACCACAATGCGAAACCTGCGCACCGCAACAAAGAGTAGCCCCCACTTGCTGCAACTAGAGAAAGCCCGCACGCACCAATGAAGACTCAGCGCAGCCAAAAATAGATAACTAAATTAATTAATTAAAAGAGTACATACTGTATATAAATAAATAAACAAACAAATAAATAAAACCAAACCTACCAACCGTTTTAGAAACTAGAAGATGAAATGTTCTCTATGCCTTGGTTCTGTTGGCAGAAATAAAACAATATGGCCACATAGGAGAGAACAAATTGTCCCTCCCCTTGTCTCATCATGGACAACGTAATATCTAAGGTGCTGCCCATGTGGCCTCACATGTGGCCCTGCTCCCTAAAATGACCATTTTGTCTTCTTACTTAAAAAGAAAAAAAATTAAACACAGAATTACCATATAATCCAGCAACCCACTTCTAGGTATATCCCCCCAAAACCGCAAGTACAGACTCAGATACTTATATACCCATGTTCACAGCAGTATTATTCACAATAGCTAAAAGGTAGAAACAACCCAAATGTCCATTGACAGAAAAATGGATAAACAAAATGTGGAATATGTATACAATGGAGTATTACTTAGCTTTAAAAAGGAATGAAATTTTGATACATGTAACAACATGGATGAACCTTGAAAACACCATGCTACATGAAGTAAGCCTAACACAAAAAGACAAATACTGTATGAGTCCACTTATGACGTACCTAGAGTTGGCAAATTCATAGAAACAGAAAGTAGAAAGGTGCCTGCCAGGGCCTGGGGGAGGTGGGGATGGAGAGTTACTGTTTAATGGATACAGAGTTTCAGTTTGGGAAGATGCAAAAACTCTGGAGATGAATAGTGGTGATGGTCTCACAACACAGTGAATGTATGAATGTACTTAATGACACTGAATGGTACATCTAAAAATAGTTAAATTAGTGAATGTTGTGTTATACGTATTTTACCACAACAAAAAAATGCAAAGAATACACACATATGCATACATATGTGTGTGTATATGTTTCCTACCTAAGTGCATACAACTTATAAAGAGGCAGATGAAGGAAACGGCAATGACTAGCCACATTCCTTGACTGCAGCAAGAGGTCATTTTCTAGAAAACAGCACCATGAAAGGAAACCGTTTCATATTAACAATGGGGAAACATGACAGCCAGTGATAAGGTTATTGCAAACAAGCACTTTATGCCTTGATGAGATTCAATCCATTTGACCAATTTTGTTGACAGGAGATTTGGCTGTTTGCAGCTTTTTTGCCTTTAAGGAAGAATAACCTTTCAAATCAGATTCCTTATTCCAGTCACCGTCTTTGGTTATAGCTTAGAGAAGCACTTTTAAAGCAAGTGTGGACATGCCAACCTTCAACTGACTGCACTGCGGGGAGGGCTTCAAACAAAGTCCCCAGTCTCCATATGACACAAATGATTGCACAGACCCCACCTCATTGCCAAAAGGACTTTAAACGGTAAGTGGGTCTCTTCCAGAACTGTCTGTCCTCTGGTCTAAATCACGCTAAAAAGACAGATGAGAAGGACTTGGATACTGAGGCTGAGAACAGCACACGGTCAGCATCACTGCCCTGGTCGTGTGTCATCTCAAGACTAAGCTGATGCTGGGACTTCCTTGGCGGTGCAGTGGTTAAGACTCCGTACTTCCACTGCAGGGGGCATGGGTTCTATCCCTGGTTGGGGAACTAAGATCCTGCATGCCTCGTGGCATGCCAAAAAAAAAAAAAAAAAAAAAAAAAAAAAAAAGAAAAAGAAAGAGAGACCAAGCTGATGCCAAGTAGGGCAATGCTATCTTCAAAGGGAATGAGTACATAGACAAGAGCTCTGGATGTTTACAAAGTCAATGTCATTTTAAAAAAAACAAGAAAGCGGAAATTATCCTAGATTAAGAGTCTAAGGTAAAATAACAAGCAAATGTAGAAAGTGAATCTTAATCAGATCTTGGTGTGTAAAATGAGAAAAACTGTAAAAGACAATCGTAGGACAACAGAGAAATTTGAATATAAACTGGATATTAGTTGTTGTGAAATTATTGTTCATTTTCTTATGTGTGATAATGAATACTGTGGTTACAAAAGAGGATGTCCTATTCTTACGAGAGACTTGGCTGACGCACTGAGGAATGAATTGTTACCATGCCAGCAAATTATTTTCAAATAATTCAACAATCACACACTTGCACACACACATACACACATGGGGCGAGAGACCACATTAGAATGTTAAGAACTGTAGATTCTAGGAGAGGACATACAAAATACTTTGTGTGTGTAAATGTTATCCTAACTGTAATTATGAAAATGAAGAAATAGAATGCACTCTTCCCCCTTGCCACAGAAAAGGGAACATATTGCATCTTGCTGTACTGATCTTTACCAGAACCCACACTGGGCTGAAATGCAACTGTTCTCTTTAAAAAAGCTGATGTGCTTTAAGTCAGGTGCCAACCAGAAAACCAAATTCCTCAAAATGCCTTTGACCCACTCTAACGGTCTGAGCAGAACACTCCTTGGCAGCTGGCTAGGAGAGCATAAACAGGATGTCTTAGCAAGGAAGTATCTGCCAGGGGTTAACAATAGCTCCCACTGCATCTGGAAACCTGCAGCAGCTTTAGCATAACCGAAGGAGAGATGAATCAGCAGCCAGAAGACCCAGGCTCCTGTCCCACCCCACCATGGTAATCTGGGGGACCTCCCCCACCCCCTCTTCCCTCCACCCCGACCTCCCCTTTCCTCTGTGGATTGGGTCTCTGATTCCTCATCTGAAAAATGGGAACAATAGTCCTTTCTTCATCCCAGGGTTACTGCACCCAAGTCACAAAGCAACAAACTCATCAGTCTCCATCACATTAAAGCAGCAGCGTTTCTGAAAGCCTAAATTCACAAGGCAGAAAAAGATGGTCATAAACAAATGGACCTTTAGGTAGAAAACATCTGACAGAGGAGGCCTGGGGTGTTTTTAAGTATGAAGCCTATACATTCTTTTTTTTTTTTTTTTTTTATTTGGCAGTACGCGGGCCTCTCACTGTTGTGGCCTCTCCCGTTGCGGAGCACAGGCTCCGGATGGGCAGGCCCAGCGGCCATGGCTCACGGGCCCAGCCGCTCCACGGCATGTGGGATCTTCCCGGACCGGGGCACGAACCCGTGTCTCCCGCATCAGCAGGCGGACTCTCAACCACTGTGTCACCAGGGAAGCCCGTGAAGCCTATACATTCTTGATTCTCAATAATCAAGACTAGAGGACAAGCCTCAAATCCAACATGACCAGTGCTTACCTCTGCCATAGGCCCTGGCTTTCTTGGGGTTGAGTTTCGGTTTAAGAGGAGCCCCTGGCTTGAGCTTGGCTTTGGGGAACTGGGACAGGTAAGTCATCACCGAGTGCTCATCCACATCCGGGTGAATAATTTCTTCAGGAGTGATGACCTAGAATAACGACATGGTAGATGAGCACCCAGAGCGTATCACTTTGCAACTATAGAAGTTTTTGCAAAAATCTCTTAAAGCAAACACTACTCTCAATAAAGTGAAACTACATCAAACTGGCATGGCAAAATCAGTTGTTTTTTTTTAACCTTTTAGAAGTGTCACCATCCCCTTTGGAAGCTGAGGACCCTCTCCAGACAATTCTATACGTAATTTCCAGAGGTTCATACCTCCCCACCCTGAAAAAAAAAAAAAAGGCCACTCACTCCTTTTTCCAGAAAAGATAAGCTATATCAAGTAAGGAAGAAGAAAAAGAACACGTGGGATTAAAGCATATTACCAAAAAGTGCATAGATAAACTGGCCTTTTTCTTTGCTCTTATCCATTGTCTGCATTTCTATTGACTCAGCTACTAATAAAAAAATAAAACCAAAAAGAGATAACACAATGACATATTAGATATGTGCTCTTGTAATATACACTGAATGGTTTTGTCCTCCCCAAATTCATATGTTAAAACCCTAATCCCTGGTGTGATGGTATTAAGAAGTAGGGCCTTTGGGGGTAAATAGGTCTAGATGAGATGAGATCATGAGGGTGGAGGTCCCACGATGGGATTAGTGCCCTTATAAGAAGAGGAAGAAAGACTAGAGCTCACTCTCTCTCCACCTCAGTGTAAGGACACAGCCAGAAGGCAGTTTGCAGCTGTCTGCAAGCCAGGAAGAGAGCCCTCACCAAGAAGTGTATTTCCTGGCACCTTGATCTTGGAATTCCCAAGCTCTAGAACTGAGAAATAAATGTCTGTTGTTTAAGCCACCCAGTCAATGGTATTGTTATAGCAGCCTGAGTTAAGACAGGTCTCAATACATTAAAAGCCATTTAAAAAATAGGAAAGGGGAAATTTTCTCCTGACATTCAGCTTAGGAGCAAGATTTGACCTGTGCTGGACAGGTGGCCTCCCTGAAGGTGTCACAGTCCCAGTTCCACCAGCTGACCCAGCCCTAAACAGCACAAAAACTTCTCCTGCCACCAAGAGGTAAGCCACACCTCCTCAGAAGACTCTGTCTCATGAACAGGTCAACCAAATGCAGATAAACAACATATGTACCCAGCTTCCCCCACTCCATGGTAAAAAAGAAAAGAGGAAACATTCTGATAATTAGCCTGCAGCAACAAAACAGCTATTTGGGTTGGTACAGTCGCCTCCAATACGTTTTGTAAAATGTAGGATGTACGTTGATTTGGCATTTCTCCTAGGCAGCTCCTTCAACAACTTTACACACTGCCAACATCACATGAATGCCAAAAGGAGATGGGTTTTGGTTTAAGGGGAGATGAAAAACATATCATACCACTTCCTGAGGGTGGAAGAGCCAAGGAATGAGCCTTGGAGAAGAGACATGATGCCAAAACCAAACCAAAGAAATATAGGCAAGATTTTCTACCTCCCAAGGGATCCTCTTACAAATACACTGAACTCAGCTCTGAATACCAACTCAAGACCTTAATGGAGCCTGTAATGAGGTCATCCATCCCCTGGCACTGGCTACCCACAACTTTTCTTGATTGAGTCTTTGAACATGGGAGTCACGGTGTCAGGGGTTGCTATTTAAACTCCTTGGAAGGGCTTAGAAGATTGGACCTCAACTAAGCAACGTGGCTACTGTAGACGGTATCCAAGACATATTCAATTTCCAAGTTCTGTTGTTATATTCCTTTGTTAGGATTATGAGCAATATGAATTCTTAAACACTTTCCATTAATGGCGAGTTATCCTGGTTTAAATTTCTTAAAAAGTTCTAAGTGACTTTCTTGAAGATATTGGATTTTAAAAAATGTTTAACAGGTTAAAAATGGTCAAATACTGGCAATTTCTTATGGTTAAGGTCCACATTTGCAGTCTGGCATCCAGACATGGCCTTTGTGATCTTTGGAACAGAAATACTAGAAAATTCAGGACTTCCCTGGTGGCACAGTGGTTAAGACTCTGCACTCCCAATGCAGGGGGCCAGGTTCAATCCCTGGTCAGGGAACTAGATCCCATATGCATGCCGCAACTAAGAGTTCACATGCCACAACTGAGGAGCCAGTGAGCCACAACTAAGGAGCTCGCCTGCTGCAACCAAGACCAGGCACAACCAAATAAATAAATAAATGAATAAAATAAATATTAAAAAAAAAAAATACTAGAAAATCTGTCACATGTGACAGTGAAGATCTTTAGGGGATCTACAAGCACCTAAGTCAATGAGAACCTATTAATATGGGTAAACTGAGGAAGATGGGAGAAGCCACAGACAATGCTCATTGAAAGCTGACCACTGAGGAGGTCAGACTGCCTGCCAGACCCAAAGGCATCCACAGAGCATCAGGGGAAACAGCATCGTGGGACACGCATGCTTCTACACATACCTGTGGGACACCCAGCCAGTCGTCTGCCTGCTGCATGGCTTCTCGTGCATTATCCACAGGCTTTCGTGGATCCCAGGATTCCCAGTCTGGGCACAGACCTGTTAACATCACACAAAAGATGCTGTTAGTATTAACTGACTGAAGAGGTTAAAGGAAACCAGGTGCCTAAACTAAACTCACTCAGTCTCTTGAGAGAACAGTTTCTTCCAAAAATTTTAGTGAACTGTATGCTTTATGGGCCAAAAGTATCACAGATATGAGTATGCCAAGGTAGAAACTATTCTGCCTGAGCTGAGATTTCTTCTTCAGGCTGTTATCTTCTTGCATTCAGAGAGGAATTTATCCATTCCTTAAGGGTGTGGTGTAAATAAATGAACAAACAAAGCCTGTAAAACCATTTGGGCCTGGTACCTTTTTGCAGCAGAGATTTTTTGGGCACATCACACTCACGCTTTTGTGCTCTGGTCACCAAATGTGTGGGGTTGACATCAGCTGTGTGTCCTATGATTTAACTTAATTCTGACAGTATCTACCTGGAAACAGCATCAGAACCCACAGGCTAAGGGCTCAGTCCCACAAGGCTCCTCCAACCCCAACTTCAGAGCCCAATCACAAGTCCAGATTTGTCACCTGGGCTTCTGACCAACCAGCTACTAATCAGAGGTTCCTACAACCCCCTCCTCAGGTTGGATTGTTTCCTAGAGTGGCTCACAGATCTCAGGAAAACAGTTTACTTACTGGGTCACTGGTTTATTATAAAAGGATTTTACTAAATGGAAGAGATGCATAGGGCAAGGTGGGAGAAGGGGCAAGGAGCTTCCATGTCCTTTCAGGCACACCACCACCCCAGGACCACCACATGTTCACCAGCCGGAAGCTCCCCAAACCCTGTAGCTCAGGGATTTTTATGGAGGCTTCATTACACAGGCTGGACTGATTAAATCACCTGCCATTAGTGGTTAGCTCGACCTCTATCCCCTTTCCCCTTCCTGGAGGTCAGGGGACAGGGGAGAAAGTTCCAACCCTCTAATCACTGATTGGTTCCCCCGACATCCAGCCCCCATCCTTTGGGGCATTCCAAAAGTCACCTCATTAACAAACTCAGGCATGGCTGAACGACACCACTACCACAGCTCTTTTCGCTTAGTAAATTCCAAGGGTTTTAGGAGCTCTGTGCCAGGAAAGGGGACAAAAACCAAACATATATTTCGTATTATAAGTTACAATATCACAATCACAATCCTGGATGTACCTAGAAGACTGAACTAACATCCTGTGTACTTACAACATTCACTTGCTCAAAGGCCTAAACCTAGAATTATCTCAAAAACCTTTGTAACCACAAGAAGTATAGGGCTGGAGTAAAAATCCCCAGGTTTAAACTGGAAAGAGGCACCCTAAAATGTGTCTTTGCATGGAAGCAAGAAAGAGGGCCCTGGGAAATGAACTAATGCTGAGCTTTGAGTTACTTCTGGATGACACCAGCTTACAGGCTCTCAAGGAAGACTGGGGCCTAGGGCCAGCCCTCCTTCCCTATCCAGTTGACACCAGCTAGTTGAGCGTGTTGAGAACCACTAGCTTACTTAATACCAACATGCTCAGCATATACAGAGCAATCAGTAAATGGAAAATATGATTATTTGGGCAGATTTTTTATTAAAAACAATTTTGGACGTGCACATAAACACAGGCTCTGGTTTTTCTATTGAGAGTGTATCAGCAAACTCTACCCATCAATCTAAACCCTCCAGTGAGGATAATTACTACCTTGGTGTACATTCAACCACTCAGAAAGGAGGAGCCCATCAAGGGTGGAAAAGGCTCCAACTGGATCCTTACCAAGCACTATTTCACAGCAATGCAGAAAGAAAAGGTCAGAGAAAGCCATATATAGTCAACCCAGTGGTTGACAAAGACTGGTACTTTCCACTCAATAAAAGTTTTTAGATTTTCATGCCAAACCACCTAATAGGGCACATGTTAAAGCCAGTGGGAAACTAGGCACCA
Organism: Monodon monoceros; assembly: GCF_005190385.1. Lineage (NCBI taxonomy): Eukaryota > Metazoa > Chordata > Mammalia > Artiodactyla > Monodontidae > Monodon > Monodon monoceros. Next base: position 71,565,334 of record NW_021703780.1, on the reverse strand, counting down.
ACTGTGGAAAGAGGGAGAAGAAGCAGGACTTGGGGTCTGGAAGCCGAACTTAAGTTCTGCTCTGAGCATGAAGGCATATTCATTCAGAATTTGCGTAAATAATTCAACAAGTCTATGGATAGACCTATAAGACCTGCCATCAGAAAGGCAAACGGAGCCATTTTTAGTTCCTTTAGTTATCTTACAATGGGCTAAAAACCAGGAGAAATAGACCAATCACAGCAAACCTAGCTTTCCCACCAAAAACCAAGAGGTTTAGGGGTCCACATACCCCACCCCTCCGGAAGGGATGGCTCAGGCAGCCATTGGCACTTACCTGGAGCACAGCTGTCTACCAGGGCTCCCAGGGCTTTGCCATCTTGCCAGTTCTGGTTAAAGTTGGTGATGGGCAAGTAGGGGATCTTGTTCTGAATCCACCCCAGCAGCCTCTGCTTTGGCGTCTGCTTCTTGGCATCGTCGTCCCCTTCATCCTCCCACACAGGCATGGAGATGGAGTAGTGGAGGATCAGCGTCCACACCAGGCCCAAGATGAGCTTCAGGTTCCCATCCACGATGGCTTTGCTGTCTGAGCAGAGAGACACAGGCCTGGTCAAGCCTCTGGGTTGCACAGGCATGAATCACATTCTTTGTAAGAAAGTAAATGGAGTCCTCAACTGTTAGAGAACCACACTGAGCTATATGAGAGTGAAGGGATGCAATGCTGGCATTTGCTCCAAAATACTTAAGGATGTGAAAAGATGAAATAAGATTCCAAAACGTTGTTAACCAGTGTCATTGGATTATAAGTCCATGAAAACGCATTATTCCACTGTCTCTATTTTTACATGCATTTGAAATTTTCCATAATAAAAAGGTTTTTTTTAATTTCAAGAAATCATTTCAGAAATACAGACAATAACAAGAGGTGGCTGCATTCCAGAGATAACCACCTGTTAACCTGGCAGTATACTGTCTACCAGATTGTGTGCACACATATGTGTATGTGTTTGCTGCCGGAATTTATATAATACTATAAATTATAGTATATTATACTATAATTTATATTATACTATATGATCAGTCTTGAAATCTTTCTTTTCACTAATCACTATGTCCTAGATATCTTTTCCCTATGAAAAGTTGTTTCTGTTTACACCCCCATCTACATGTTTAAGAGGTCATTTTCTCTCAGATCTCACAAATACTGGGTGTTATCAATCATTTTCATCTCACTTCTCTGACAAGTTAGTCATTCATAACAGTTAAGCTAATCTAATTGGGCAAAGTGTTGCCAGGAGGATAAGTGACTGGCCAAAGGCATGGCCCCTTTTCTAGTCATCCCCCAGCTTAACAGGACATGCCCTGCCACTGGCCAGTCCCTTCTGGAACTCTCACTGCCACTGGTTTCTACTTCCCACTCCCCTTGGCTTCCCTGTGGCTCTCTGTCCTCTTTCCAACTTCCATCTACACCCATCAAAATTCAAACATTATCTCCAAGATATCTGTCTTTCTGCCTGTCTCTCCATTTCCTACACCCTAAACAACCTTTGTTACAACCCCGCATTCTGCCAGGACCCCAAGGTGAAAATGTCAGAATCATCTTAGACTCCTCCTCCAAAGCCCTGGAGCAGTTCCCACAACAATTCTCTCCCTACCTCTTGGCAAATCCTTTTCTACACTCTCCCCCAAAATATGTGGCCCCTCCTCCCCTCTCTGCTTCCTCAACAGCCATGAAGCTCCATCATTGTTCACATAACCCGAGAACCATCCTTCTAGTCAGGTATCCCTGTGCTTCCCCATTCACCAATGGTCCCTGCTGCCCAGGGTTAAACTCGCTAGACACGTAGCACCTTGAGAGACCTACACAACCTCCACCCAGCCTGCTTTTCCACCCTTGTCACTGCCACCCACCACATTTCACATTCCAGACTCCTCACTCCTGGAGCACATCTTGCTGTGAACCCCCTGGACTTCTCCACCTCTTCTGTATTCCCTATGATGACAAGGCCCTTCACCCCATCCTCCTGCAGGACAAACCCCAGATAATCATTCAAGGGCCAGATCTAACAGATGGTGCACTTCACTCCCACCAGCCTCTGTGTAACCACACCAGGGTCCTCTCATGACAACAACCATTCATTCCTCAGCCTCCCCCCCACCCCCACTCCAGGGATGCGAGCTCCTGACGGGGAGTAACTAAGCCTTCTTCACCTTGCAGCTCCCCACGCCCTGTCCCTCCCTCCCACCCACCCACCGCAAGCCACCTGAATGTTGGTTAAACACACGCCAAAACTGTACTTAATGAAACCCAGCTACAACCACGTGAAAAATAAACTCACATGCTGTTAAGGAGTAAATGGCATGCCATTCAATACTGAAAGGGTGGAGTTTTTTTTTAAATCAAACTGTTTATTGTTATGTCCTCTTATAAGAAAAAAAACCCTCCTAAAAGCCCACACCCAAACCCACAGAAATCAAAGGTAATTTCACAGTTGCAGGTCAGTCATAACAAAACTTGATCACGTAAAACTGGATAGCATAAAGATTATCATGAACTGGTTGGTCAGACACACTAAATTCGAGCAATCCTCATTCAAAGTTAAGGTGCCCAGGGATTTTCTACATAATGAACTGTATAACTAGCTATTAAGCAGGACTGGCTGCATAACTCACGGGGCCCAGTGACAAATGAAAATACAGGATTCCTTGTCCAAAAAGTATTAAGAATTTCAAGATGGCAACAGCAGAGCATTAAACCAAGCACACAGAAGCCCCCTGAGCACAGGGCTCTGTATAGCTGCCCGGGTCGTGTAACCATGAAGCCAGCACTGCTCCTGAGGTCCTGTGGTCAAAGGAGTGGTGATGCACACGAAACACTGAACCCCTGCACAGAATACAGGTATCCAAGGAATTCATTCTGCTAGACCAGCTGACAGTCCTTGACTGTGCCTGAAATTTTAGGATTAGATGTCCCGTTACAAGTGTGTCTTTAAAGTGCTATTGATTACTGAGTTACTACCTACTGATGGTAAAAAAAATTCCACGTCAAACCATTTTCCATGCCAGTTTCCTTTATTCAGCCTAAGGGGAGAAGAGCAGTCTTCAGAAGGGTGAGGCGAGATGGGGGGAGAAGCAGAGCGTGTGCATGCTTATTGCTAATCCGCGTAAGGGGTGGACCTGGCCACGTCTGGTCTTGCACCAGGCAGAATCTGAACAGGTCAGAGTCTCATCCAGCCACAGGCATCCGTCTGCAAAGCTCAAACTTCCCCGAGTTATGTTTTAAATGCTTTTCGAAGGCAAACTTGCAGATTTCGTCCATAAATCAAAACGTGAAACCAGTTTGCTCTATTTTTACCCAGCTTACACATGTTGGTTTAAAGGAATGAGACATGAGTCTTTTTCAAAAAGATTTGGGGGAAATATGACCCAGTAAAAGTCTGAGCCAAATTCATGAAACATACAATGCCCAGAACTTCTGTTTCCAGTGAATTCAAGGTGGGTGTCCAAATGGGAAAGCCCCCATTAAGGTCTCATTGGGATAAATGATACTTTCATTCTGCTATTCTAAGAAGCTGTCCTCATTCCAAAAGTGATTTTGACAGGTGAAAGTTCAAATGCTTCACCAAGCTCTTGGAACAATAAAAAGATGGCGACTTGCCCAAAATGCCTCCCCTTTCCCACCCATATGAAGTAGGAGGCTCCCCAAGCCTTGAAAATGAAATGCTACACAGCATCACAATGTCCATGTGTAACCATCACAGCAGACTACAGAACTTTCAGCCGTGAGCGTGCTCTGTGATGTTTATGTCAAGTGTAAACATGCAGCAGAGGCGGAAGGAGGAAAAGGCCAGGTCAGCTGGAAGCCTCTCAGGCAGGATTCCACCTTCCTGAGTTACTAAGGGCCTCTTTCAGGAATAAAATAAGCCAACGCCCACTATGCCTGCCCGACCTCCTAGAATCTGCTTAGATTGTCAGTGGGTTGGAATCTGGCCACAAGCTTTTCCTCCCCAAATTCAACCAATCACAATCCCCATGTAACTGGTCCTGGCTCCCGACAACACTGGCCCTCCAACCACACACACCTTCTGGAACTACTTAAAATTAGCCCAAGTTGCAGACAAGTGAGGGCAATGGCTTTCCCCCCCGCCCCGCCCCCAATAGCTAGAAAGTTAACTCAAGCTATTACAAATTCTAGGATGGGGTGTTTTCACATCATTTCAGCGCATGGGTTTCCCAGTCCTGTTAAGCAGCATTCTGGAATGGGTGCAAGTATGGGTGGAGACCAGCTGCTTTTAGGCAATCTTCAGCAGCGTCTTAGAAACATCTCCTTTGTAGACAAGTTCCCCACCAGGTAAGGGAGATGGTGATCTTCTACCTCTCTCTACTTTTACCAGGAGGGCTGGACCCAGGCAACCATCGGCGCTCCTACTCCGTTCACGGGGTCAACCCTCTCTCCTGGCTGTTGCCAGGGTGTCAGGGGTTGGGGGCCTGGGAGAAGGGACCTGGGGGGACACCATCCCTCATTTTTGCTCTCCTGGCTAAGGACAGCAGATCATATTGCAGCTGGCTGCTGGGTCAGAAGCAGCCAACATGTGGCTGTAGGAATCCAGGAGAGGCAGGAGTATCAGGAAACCTCCTTCCAGTGTGCCTGGGGACAAGTCACCAAGGCCATACTCTGCACTATGACTTGGCCGCCTGGGGAACAGGCTGCCACACACCCTGCTCCCTGTCCTCTCTCTCTGTTACCCTCTGAGAGGCAGTGTGGCAGACTGGTCGCAAGAACGGACTCTGAAACCGGCAGCTCGACTAGGTATGCCACTTTACAACCTGCTCATTCTCACTGAGCCTCATTTTTCCTTGTTTCCTAAATGGGAATATTCATAATCACCACCTTTACAGGGCTGCAGTAAGGAGAAGGTGGGTTAGGAAATTCTAATAGCCAAGCACACTGCCTGGCACACAGCAGGCGCTTAATTACCCCCTTCCCTCCCTTTCTCACTCACCTAATATCTGAGTACCTGCCATGTGCCACTCTTTCCTAGAACCAGAAGCCCAGAAGTTTTATTCCCAGTTTGTACGCAAGCAGGAAACAAAAGGTAAGAAAGTACCTTGTGAATTAATAGGAGGATAAAATGTTCAATATGTCACTTCTCTGAATCAAGCAGTTCATCCAGAGGTTAGGTCTGAGACCCCCAGAGAGGAACAAAGAACTGCCCAGGAGCAAAACTACTGACAGAGCTTCCCTGGTGGCGCAGTCGTTGAGAGTCCGCCTGCCGATGCAGGGGACACGGGTTCGTGCCCCGGTCCGGGAAGATCCCACATGCCGCGGAGCGGCTGGGCCCATGAGCCATGGCCGCTGAGCCTGCGCGTCCGGAGCCTGTGCTCCGCGACGGGAGAGGCCACAGCAGTGAGAGGCCCGCATACCGCAAAAAAAAACACAAACTACTGATAATTTATCAGGACCCTCCTGAAAGAGAATATGGTACAAAGAGCAGCCCACGTGAGCCAACGGTCTGGCCCTCCTTGACTTCCAAGCTTCACCTTGCCCCAGGCTCATCCTTGATCCCTGGCCTCAGCCCACTTGGCCCAGAACTCTCTCCCCAGCTAGCTAATGCCTCTTCTACATCCAACTCTGCAAAACTAGAACAGGTCCCCTATTAAGTGCCCCTTCGAGGCTGTGTGCCCTCCTTTCAGTGTAACTACAGCTGTGCTTAAATAATCACCTATCGGGAATTCCCTGGTGGCCCAGTGGTTAGGACTTGGTGCTTTCACTGCCATAGCCTGGGTTCAGTCCCCGGTCCAGGAACTAGGATCCTGGATCCTGCAAGCAGAGTGGCACATCCAGAAAAAAAATTTTAAATAAGCACCTGTCATGTCTGCCTCCTCTGCTCAAGGTGTCAGCTGTGCAAAGGCAGAAATGGACCATTGAGCTTCCCGCTGATCCCGCAGCCTGGACACCTGGCTGTTTGGGGGACAGGCTGGCACTGGCACAGGCACACGTCCCTGCCTGCTGAGCTCCAGTGCTCTACGAGGGGTGGTGCTGCCTGCGTAGAGTGTATGCAAAAAGTACACGCACAGCCCTTTCCGGCAGGGTTTAAACTGCTCCAGACTGTGGCCACCTCCGCACCCCCAGCAGGCAACACAGCACGTGGCACAGGGGGCAGGCAGGAGAGGTGAGGTCCTTAAGGTGCAGGCTCTGCAGGTATGGGCTCTGCGCCACCACACTGGTTGTAGGACCCTGGCCAAGCCATCCATACCCCTGGGCGCCTATAAGTCGAGGATAATGTTGGAACAGGAGCACAGGGCTGAGGGGAAGACTAAGCACGATAATACACCTCCAGCACTCAGACCCCCACTCAGTCAGTTTTTGTTAAATGCTGGTATTGTTACTATCATTCTTACCAGCAGTGACTTCAACATGCTTTTGTCAACACTGAGACAACAAGGCAAAGGCAGGAGGTAAAAGGAAGGCTTAGCAGTGACAGGTGGTGACCTGCAAGTTTGCGCTGGGGCTTGCTGGGGCTTCCTGTCAGCATCGGTTGTTTGCAGCGTCCCATGCAGAGCTGCCCCAAGGTAACCCCGCACTGCAGCCCAGCACCACGCGGCAGCCCGGTGCTCACTGACATCCCAGGTCGGCTTGGCAGTTTCCCTCCGTCCTGCCTCCTTTCCCAAGCTGAACAAACTATGGCTGAATTGTCAGCCAAGAGGGCACCCTGAACTGAAAGGAGACAGTTTACCACTTTCCTCGGTTTCTCAGTCAAAACCAAGCCCAGGGACTTCCCTGGGGGCATAGTGGTTAAGAATCCACCTGCCAATGCAGGGGACACAGGATTGAGCCCTGATCCGGGAAGATCCCACATGCCGCGGAGCAGCTAAGCCCGTGTACCACAACTACGGAGCCCGCGTGCCACAACTACTGAAGCTTACGTGCCTAGAGCCCGTGCTCTGCCATAAGAGAAGCCACTGCAATGAGAAGCCTGTGCACCGCAACGAAGAGTAGCCCCTGCTCGCAGCACCTAGAGAAAACCTGTGCACAGCAATGAGGACCCAATGCAGCCTGAAATAAATAAATAAATAAATAAATTTTATTTAAACAAAAAACCAAGCCCAGGGGCTTCCCTGGTGGCGCAGTGGTTGAGAATCCGCCTACCAATGAGGGGGACACCGGTTCGAGCCCTGGTCCGGGAAGATCCCACATGCCGCGGAGCAACTAAGCCCATGCGCCACAACCACTGAGCCTGCGCTCTAGAGCCCACAAGCTACAACTACTGAGCCCACATGCCGCAACTACTGAAGCCCGCGCGCCTAGAGCCTGTGCTCCACAATGAAGAGAAGCCACCGCAACAAAAAGCCCGTGCACTGCAATGAAGAGTAGCCCCCACTCGCCACAACTAGAAAGCCCGCATGCAGCAGCAAAGACCCAACACAGCCAAAAGTAAATAAATTTATTAAAAAAAAAAAAAAAAAGAAAGGAACAAGTCCAGATGTCACTTGTTCTCGAGGTCATGCAGAAGACCATCTCAGTCGGCAGCCCAGAACGGGAGTCACATTTCTGGGGGTGCAACAGTCCTTGCATCCACACACCAGAGGATGAACGGTGCACTTTGACCCCTTGGCAGGATGAAGGGGGCTAGGCTGACTTCTCCACACATACCCCTGCCCCTACCCCTCCGGCTCAAGGCTTCTCTCCAGGGCCTGGAACCAACAAAGGGCTAAAGAGGACAAGACAGACTTTTCTAACCAGGTGACTCACACCTCTAATGACTAAAGGATACCATGGCAAAGTCTACTCTCTAGCCACTAAAACCCTCCCTCCCCTTCTCCCAGGCATGTGGCTTCCTGCTAGATGGCCCCGCAGTCTCCCCAGTTCGGTGATGCGGTTGCGTCACCAGTGGACAGCAGAAGCCTTGGGCAGTGGGTGGGCCTCCTCTGAGCACTCTCCCCACAACAGCCAGCCAGAGTACCTGGCACTGCAGTCACTGAGCTGTGACCTGTCCCAAAAGAGGCCAGGCAAGGTGATGGAAGGAACCTGGGTCCCAGCATAGGGTGCCCCGCCAACCTGAAGCCTGAAAAAAGCCACTGTATTTTTCTAAAAATCTCTTCGTTACGCCAGTTTAACCATAATAAGAGGATGTTCTGGGCCTTGAAGACCTTAAATCACATGGGCCTATTCTTATTTCTGTCAGTAAGATAAAATACAGGCCACAATAAAATAAGGGTGGATCGGGGCACTGGGGTCAGCTGGATTTCCGATTCTTTTCCTTGCTCATGAACTACTCAAGGATGAAAAAAGAACTGTTTGAATTAACAAATTTTACATATTGCTATGTCAGGGTTCAGTTAAGAGAGTTCATTTGGAAGGCCTTTTCATGTTAGTAATTTTTCAAGAGTTGATACAATAGACCAAGGGTGGCACGTGGTGTTGGCACATGAGGTGAAACTCTTTCACTGTGTTGAGAAAGATTCTGAGGCCCTGTCTGGTTTCAGTGAGAAAGACTGCTGAAATGGATTACCAATGCCTGCCATAAACAAGGCAGGGGGAATAGAGAGGCTCAGATTACTGTGCAGATTAGCAATGCCTGCCCTGGGCACAGCTTGAGAAATGCTGGCTGGGATTTCTTTGCAAGAGAATGGAGTAAGCATTCCCAAATCCCTGATTTGAGATTTCGTTTATAGGTCCATAACACGTTACTTATGCATAACCCCAGACTTCAAATTTTTTGCTTTGCCAGCTATTGCTTCTGTTCTCTCTCATTTGCCGGACTTCTGCCAAGAATAATTAGAACAAATTATTTCATAAATATCTTATTTTTATTTTGGTACAGAGTTTTTGGTGGACTTTCAGACCATAGATACTGTGATGGTGCCCTGTTTCGTAATTTATCCCAAACACCTACTTTCTGGTTAAGAGGTATCCTTTATTTAAAAGTTGCATTTATGGGAATTCCCTGGCAATCCAGTGGTTAAGACTCCACGCTTCCACTGTGTGTGTGTGTTGGGGGCGGGCAAGTTCGATCCCTGGTTGGGGAACAAGATCCCACAAGCTGCACAGTGTGGCCAAAAAGTTGCATTTGCATCAGCCAGCAGGCTTTCTTTTCAATGCCACTTTTGAAAAGTTACCACTTTTGAGAATTCCTTTATATCCAGCAACGAAGTCCGCTGAACTAAATGAGACGGGTATAATAAAGGGCCTAGGAAATAGTCTCTTCCCACTTACTATTAGTGGGAAATCCCTGAAAAGTTAGAAAAAGGAATCTAACCTTGTTAGACAGGCTAAAGAAAGAAGGAAAAAAGAGGGACTTCCCTGGTGGCGCAGTGGTTGAGAATACGCCTGCCAATGCAGGGGACACAGGTTCTATCTGTGGTCAGGGAAGATCCCACATGCCGCGGAGCAACTAAGCCCGTGCGCCACAACTACTGAGCCTGTGCTCTAGAGCCTGTGAGCCACAACTACTGGAGCCTTGACACCTAGAGCCCGTGCTCCGCAACAAAGAGAAGCCACCGCAACGAGAAGCCCGCGCACCGCAATGAAGAGTAGCCCCCGCTCGCCACAACTAGAGAAAGCCCATGCACAGCAACGAAGACCCAGCGCAGCAACGAAGACCCAGTGAAGCCAAAAAGTAATTAATTAGTTAATTAATTAATAGAAGGAAAAAAGAAACGTGCACCAAAATGTATCTAAACTAGTTTTTTTGACCCCAAAGCTGCAGGTCCGTGCACTAACTGGTTGCATTGCTGTCTCACGGTTCTCCTGGGCAACCAGCAGGCCAAGGGCCCCAGGGATTCCGAAGCTTGACCTGTGAGTCAAGGAGCCCAGAGTCCAGCCACTGGGAGGTGCGGGTAAACCCCAGCATGAGCTCCCGAGGCCTCAGGATGGAGGCGTCTGTCCCTCACAGCTTCCAGCCACAACGCTCTGAGAACATGTCCAGCTGAAATAATAAACGCTGGCTGTGAATGGAGGGCCTCGTCACCTTTTAATTCCAGCTCAGTCTGTCATGTGGCGAGGCCACCCCATCTGAAACACACCTCACTGTCCATGCTGTGCACACATGCACAGCCCACTGGGAAGCCCACAAGGAAAGGAGTAAGGGCAGGAGGAACCACGACTGGGAAAGACTCCTAAGCACCTCCTCTCCTGACATCAACAGCAGCCAAAATACGACAGCAGCTCTCTCTTCCAGGCCTCTCCTCTGGGTCACATGCATCACCGCATGCAACCCTCACAGCAAGCCTATAAGGATGGCTTTTGTGGTTAGTCCCGTTTTACAGATGAGAAAACAGAGGCTCACAGAGGTGAAGGCATCTGCCAAAAGTGACATAGGAGAGCCTAGATTTAAACCCAGTTCTCTCTGTTGCCAGAGCCCAAACTCTTATCCTCCCTACTTTTCTGAATACTCACTACGTCATGGCAGCTCCACGAGGCAAGTACAGTTATGACTCACATTTTACAGATGAGGAGACTGTGCACAGGGACAGGACCCACCCCCGGGCAACACGGCCAGTAAGCATCTGTGTATGGGAGGGGAACCCGACAGGGCTTCTGCACTTCTAACGGCCCCAATCATTCCCAGGATCCCTAAACTGACATGGTTCTAGGAGAAAAACACGGTAAATGGACAGCATGGAAAGTGACAGCACAAGACCTGGGAGGTACAAGCGGGAGTCAGAGCTGGATCATTTTAGTCTCCTTTAGTCTCCTTTGTCTCAACCATGACTTGCTCAGCCTCTACTGCACCCTAGGAGCTGGGGATTCTAAAGATCACGGCCCTGGCCCTGCATCTGGGAGGTCCTCCTTGCATGTACCGCTGCTCGGCAGGGGAAACTGAGGAAGATGGGAGAAGACCCAGCTCTGCTCTTATTCACCCAAACCTATTAACATGTGTTTTCCCTGGAAAACAGAAATTAGGACATTCACGTACTTGAAAGCTCACTTTATTCATCTGTTCTTGCGTCCAACAAATAACTTCCTAGCTGCCTACTGGGTGCCAGGCCCTGTGCCTAATACAAATTACAGTTTCAAGTAAGAAAATAAGCTAAATTGGCTTTAAAATATTCCACAAAGAGATACAGCATTATTATAATGTAAACCGGCATTATCCCACAAGGCAAGACACTGAAGATCGCTTAAAGAAAGAGAAGAAAAAAAACACACAACTTTTTGCCTTTTGTCTCTCATGCTAGGCTATGTCCCTTGAGGGTTCTTTTTTCCTTTTATAATTAAGAATAAAAGTTAAAAAATAATAACGATAATCAATAGGATAGGTATTCATCCTTCTACCGCAAACTTGTAAAAGTTGAGCCTTGTTACAAAAATCAGATCAAGGTGACTTCCTCAGTCTGAAAGGGGAGAAATCAGTTTGCATTTTTCCCCCCCGGTACCTCACCTCATGTTACAACTCATATGAGCCTGTTATAGAAATGGCAGGCTGCCCAAAGATTGTGAAGTCATAAAAGGAACAAAACTCCCAATTTAAAGTCTTGAATGGGAACCAAGCTGAGAGAAATTCCAAATAATTTATAACTGCTGGCTCTCACCATTACCAACAGCAAGAGGAGGAGGTTGGAGAAAAGGAAATTCTCAAGGGATAGATACTGGGGCACGGTCCCCGCTTTACCTATATTGCCATTTTCCCGACAGTTCCTCTCTGTACGAGGTCTTTAGCTCAGTTGAAGGCTCAAATTTGTACCCCTAAATTTGGACCTTCAACCCCACGATTATATGAGGAGGCCTCCGGACACACGTGCTACCTGACCACAACAGAGCCCAAACGTCGGGCTCCTTCTTGTAAATTAATTCCACACCACCAACCCCCCGTGTAAAGAACATGGGCTCGGGGGGCAGGACTGAACCTACTCAAACAAAGGGGAGCTCACTTGCTTAAATAACTGGTAGCCAAGTAACCCAGAGGTCAGGGACACTAAGTCACTCAGTGAGCCTGGTTCCCCTCCCAAGCGCAGCCATGAACTGGCCGCGGGACTGGGGTGGGTCACTGCCCTGCTCTGACGCATCTGTAAGCTAAGCATTATAACTAGACTCACCTCACTGAAACATTGAGAGATAATGTAGTCAAGCAGGTAGCATTCTGCCTGACGAGGGTGCCACCACTTCAGCAAGGACTATTACAACTACCATGATGTCACTGTAATATTACAAACACACACCCATGTGGGGACTTCACGGTGCCCCGTTAGCACTGTGAAAGGTTCAACGCCATTCAACTCTGATTCAAGACTGCTCAGAGCCGAGTACCCCAGAACTCAGCGTTCTAACACAGCATTCCATTTGCTAATGACCACAAGAGCCAGCCCATCAGGGACCCGGGATTAAGCCTGATAGAATCAAGATGTTCTTTTGCTCAGCGAGCTGCTGAATGAACTGGCAGCTTGCTAAAATCTGCAGGCCACCCCGACTCCTCCAGCAGATTCCTGAGAAGTCTGCAGGGGCCAGGCTGGGCCACTGCTGACAAAAAATTAAATGCAAGGTCAAAAAATTCAGTTTGAAGCACAAAGTATTCAAGAAAGTTCCCTAACGTGATTCCTTTTTCTAATGGGGGGAGGAAGAGGGGTTTGGGTATTAAAGTGACCTTTAACCGTTAAAGCAGTTCATTACTATAATATAATGGGGGGGAGGGGACTGAAGACAATTTAAATGGCTTCCCACAAATAACTGGTTAAATAAACGTTACAGAACATCCATGCTAGAGAATAACAGGCTGCTGTGAAAAGAATGAGAAAGATATGTGTGCTCCAGCAGAGACAGGCCTCCATGATATATTAAGGGAACAGAACGATTTGTAGAAAAGCATTGTTCATGCAATCCTGTTTCTGACAAGGCATGACTCTGCGTCTGAAAAGCAAGATCTGGAAGCACGCACAACAAACTGTGCCATTGGCTCTCTCTAGAAAAGACTTGGGCTGATGGCAAAGATGGGCTTTCTTTTTGTTGTTACATGCGTGCTCCTGTGTTGTTTGAATTTTTTTTAATTTAAACTATACACCTTACTTTTATAATAAATTTTGACAAACATTCCCCAAAAGAAAGAAGCATAGTAATGTATATGTTAAATAACTCTTCATTTGGACAAAACTGCTTGTCGGGTTCTATAGGCACTGATGTGAGAAAATTGACAAATTTTATCAAATGATGAAAGGTTGGAATTGGAGTAAAGGGGTGGCCAGGGTAATGACATAATTGGGCTCATATATGCATGAAAGATCTCTTGAAGAGATGAGAAATTGTTCACCAACAGTGCAATTGCTTCTGGATAGAGGAGCAGGGAATGGGGGTGGGGAAAGCAGGAGGGAGCCAGTTTCTCATCTTTTTACACCACATGTGATCTTCACAATGGGCCATGATACCCATCAACAAATATGTGAGGCTTTTCAGGCTTGCATGGCTGTCCTTGTGGTGATTTCCTCTGCTCATCTTTCACACCGTGGCCATTAAACACATTCCCATCCTCAGCGAGATACACCCATCCCAGACAAGCAAGCTCCATGCCTCAGATGGCCTCTGCCACTTCCAAACAGCTGGTCCTCTAGAGGAGTGGAAGATGTTGAAGAAGAGGGAGTCATCTGGTTGCCTTTGGGCATGTCTTTCAAGCCAACCAAAAGAAAAAAAGAAAAAAAAAAAAAATCAACCACCCACCTTCCTGATCCCTTCACGTCCCCTTCCCTGGTACCCTGAGAGTGTTCCTCCCATGATACGGAGGCCCAGCCTCTTATTTATACATGAAGACCTGTGGCCGGCCCAGTGTGATCCCCCAACTGACTTCTCACTACTCCCTATGAGATACCACTGTTAGCCCCATTTTCCAGATGGAAAAACTGATAAGATGATAAGTTAAGCCCAGAGTTACAGAGCTGATAAGTGGTGGAGCTGGGATTTGAATCCAGGCCATCCAACTCCAGAATCTGCATTGACCATTCTGCCTGGAGACCAGACTGGGGCTGCAGAGAAGGAGACCCAGACATGGATGTGATGGTATTGCAAAGGCTTTCAAAACTGGCAAAAGTCAAGGAGGAAATAAATGCTGAGGGTTATTAGATCATCCTCCTAAAAGAGATTTATCACTGTGCCCCTGAACTCTGTCCCATAATAAATGGCCCTGGCAGTAAGATAAACAGGCCAAGCACATAGCAGGTCAGCTTTGCTGCTAAAATGGGAACACATCCTAACATTCCTGAGGTACAGTGTCCAAGTGCAGGGCCAGCAAGTGACACACATTAAATACCCAACACCTCACCCCAACCACAGCTGCCACCGTTGCTGAAGGCACACAGCCCACAGACAAATGTCTTCCTCACCAGTTCATCTAACGAGTCCTGTGCTTGGATCAGTAGCTACTTCCTGCCTAAGCAAGAACATCAGCTCTGCCTAAACTTGGCTCTGAGGAGTATCTGTCCCTCAACCCACACTCAGAAACCTGGCCCTATCCTCTGACCACTTGGGCCATTTACTAGGAGTCTATTTCCTTAAATCAACTCACTTTTCCCTTTTCCCTTAGCCAAATGAATGAATGAATGAATGAATGATGCACTGTTTTTTTTAACTACTTGTGAAAACATAACTGTTACAACTTTTAAACATAGGTTATGTAACACCTAATATATCATCTTGAGTACCCACAAGTACCACATCTTAGAAAAGAGTGCACTAGATGTTAACTGGTTTTCCAAGACAAAAGGCTTGCTGTGGTCAAATAAGCTGGGGACAAATGGAACTGAACAATTTTAAACTGCTGCAGGACTTCTCAGAGCCTTTAATAGGCAAATGTACATTGACAATCTCCAAGAGAACAGTACTTCCCAACTTTACTGGACTAGAGGCATTTTTTTTTTCTGAATCACGATATTATCTAATAGGTTTCTTTCTTTTTTTTTTAATTTATTTTTATTCTTATTTTATTTATTTATTTTTGGATGTGTTGGGTCTTCATTGCTGCACACGGGCTTTCTCTAGCTACAGAGAGCAGGGGCTACTCTTTGTTGTGGTGTGTGGGCTTCTCATTGCGGTGGCTTCTCTTGTTGAGGAGCGTGGGCTCTAGGCGCGCAGGCTTCAGTAGTTGTGGCTCGCGGGCTCTAGAGCACAGGCTCAGTAGCTGTGGCGCAAGGGCTTTGTTGCTCCGCGGCATGTGGTATCTTCCCGGACCAGGGCTCGAACCCATGTCCCCTGCATTGGCAGGCAGATTCTTATCCACCGCGCCCCCAGGGAAGCCCCTAGAGGACTTTTTTAATACTATCTCAAAGGGCACTAGTAGTCTCCAGAAGACACTTTGGTAATTCTACCTTAAATTGCCCTTCAGATCTCTACAAACACTTCTCCTGAACACTCCCATAGGCTGCGAGATTATGTTTTATAAAACCAGTAGGTGTGGGGTGAAGGAGACAGACAAGAGACACAAAAGGACAACAGGAAATAAGTTACTAAGGCTTTCTCTAATCTACAACTGTTTCAGTGGCAGTAATTAAGAAACTAGAACCTTGAGACTTGAAAGCAACCAGTTTTACAGATAAAGGGAGATAAAGCAGGTTCTCAAAGGTCAGTTCTAGTTGAGAGTCTCAAAGGGGTGCACACCCCTTAACCACGGTGTTTATGAAATTCTGGTGTTAACCAACTAACTTAAAAACCACACTAAGAAAGCTCTTACTGTTCTTGAGAAAACTGTAATTCTTAAACACGGGCAATGATTTAGAGGAATCCAGGCTGAAACCAGCCTCCTCCTTCCTAGGTTTGCTTTATTTTTTATTTATTTTTAAAAATTTATTTATTTTATTTATTTATTTCGGGCTGCGCTGGGTCTTCATTGCTGCGTGTGGGCTTTCTCTAGTTGCGGTGAGCGGGGGCTACTCTTCGTTCCGGTGCGTGGGCTTCTCATTGCAGTGGCTTCTCTTGTTGCGGAACACGGGCTCTCGGCACAGGGGCTTCAGTAGTTGTGGCACGCGGGATCCGTAATTGTGGCTTGCGGGCTCTAGAGCGCAGGCTCAGTAGTTGTGGAGCACGGGCTTAGCTGCTCCGCAGCATGTAGGCTCTTCCAGGGCTCGAACCTGTGTCCCCTGCATTGGCAGGCGGATTCTTAACCACTGCACCACCAGGAAAGCCCCTGGGTTTGCTTTAGCGCTTCTAATGTCAAAATGTTCTTCAAACAACGCATTGCCAAGTGGGAAGAGTCAGAGACAGAACCCAGCAATTTGGACCACTGGTAGAAAGAGGGGGGAATCATCCTGATGTGGGCAAGTGGAATGTCAAATTATGTGAGCTGGGGAAACCTCCAGAACCTCCACCCAATTGCCACTTAGCTCTAAACTGCCTATGCAGGGGAGAGGGGAGAGCTTAGTAAAAGTTAGCAAAAAATATTTGTGTAGTAACTGAAACAAACCCAAGTAGCATTCCTAGTCCTATTTAGGAATGAAATACTCATAAGCATAACAATAATAGCAATGAACCACACAGCGTGGGTGCTAATTAAATCCACTCTCTGTGTAGTCCTGGATCCAAATCTGAGGTTTACTCAACTGTAATGTAAGTGTCCTAGGGGCAGGGCCCAGGCTCTGTCTGCAGCGTCAGTGTGATCCTGGTACCTAGTATGATGCTTGTCACATAGGAAAAAGAAGAAAAGGAAAGGGGGGAGGAGGAAGTAAGACATTACTACCATCTACTATCTAACCAACAACCACCCACTCATTAATAAAACAACCGATCAACAACCAACCAGCCAACTTAACCAGACAACCACTGATCAACAAATCTACCAAATAAATGACCAATTACCAAACCCAATTAGACTCCCTTGACCACCCTCCCTTCACCAAATCCCACCTCTCCCCAAATCCTGCTGGCCACCTCTGAATGGATCCCCAGCCCAGGAGCCATCAGCTAATGTCAGGCCCACTTGACTGCCTGCTCAATCTAAGCACACAGATCAAAGCTCTACCCAAATTTTCCCATTAGCCCCAGCAGGGCTGCCTCACACCCCTCAGGCACAGCTCCTTCTCAGGGACCTACAAAATAACTTGAAAGCTGGGTAGGGGCAGATGGGGAAATTGGTCCCCCAAAATAAGAAAGTCAAAAGAAACTGAAGTTAATAAATGTTTTATTAAATTCCTGCATTTAACATTATATCTTCTTTATTAATGGCTAACTTTGATATTCACAGAAATTTCATTCCTTATTTTTTTTTTGGCCGTAACACGTGGCATGCGAGATCTTGGTTCTCCGACCAGGGATCAAACTCATGCCCCATGCAGTGGAAATGTAGAGTCTTAACCATTGGACTTCCAGCAAAGTCCTAAATTTCATTACATTTTTAAAATGACTTACAGGTTAGTTTTCTCACATCCCAAGAATTCCCAAATAGGCATCATGACAGCAGAAGAATCAGTCAACAGTAAAATAAAGGAACAGTCACAGCCAAATAATATAACAAAACACAAATATAAACAAAGGCAGAACTAGTTTTTAAAAAGTTTCAAATTATTATGTAACAATACACACAAATACATTCTTTTTGTAAAGTGAGAGACGGGTGTGTTTTACTGTATTTGATACGATAGGCTCAAGGCCAAAAGTCTTAAAATATCCCAGCAATTCCAAAGTCCAAACCCCTCAGCAGGGTCCCAAGGCCCCTTGCGGTGGGTCCCTGCCTGTCTCCCCACCTGCCCTCATCCCTCGCTTCCACGCGCCCTCTCCTCTGCTCCAGAGGGAGCAGCCACCCACCTGCACATCCTTCCAGGTCTTTGCACAGGCTGCTCCCTCTACTCGGAATTCCCTCCTCTCCCACCTTTCACTCTGTAGCTCTTTCTTAGCCATCGCTGTTCAAGATTCAGCCTCCTGTGACACATTCCCTTTCCCTTTGGCATCATGATTTATGATATCTATAAAGAATATCTCACAAAGTAGAGAAAAGTGGAACTTCTCATTTGATCTACGATGAAGCTAAATGTCCAAGACATTTAGCAAGACAAGCCACCATCCTCAACTGCCCTACAGCTTCCCATGACTGATGGCCTAAGTCAGGGACTCTTGCAGGGGAGGATGGGGTGGCCGAGGTTGGGGGGAGGTTATGAACTGGATAAGGGGAAAAAGTTTAATCTTTGTTTGCAGTAACCTCTGACTAAAATGTAGCAAATCTTTCCATTATGAATGTAGACCATAAAACACAGGTGGTTTTGTCACCACCAAAACCTTTTCCCATCATATTACAGTCAGCAATATCTCAAAATATCCTCTAAACTCATCACTACGTCAAAATTATGGTAGCTATTAGACTTGCTGCTAGATTTTGTTACTAAACATTTTAATACAGATGTGCATTTATTACCATTGATATATCCAAAAATTTACTTCTGATAACTGTATTTCAATATAACTCGTTGCCTTTGTAACCCCATGTATATTATTTTATGCATAAAGAAACAGTGCAGTCTTCAGAGAGCAAAGGGGTCTAAGACACACTAAGTCAAGAACCCTGGCTCCAATTAATAATTTTTAGAACCAAGAAGTTAAAGGACTTCACTGATGGGCGTTTTGTTAAATGGACCACAGATGGGTGGAACCATACCTGCCAGGGCAAGGCCTCAATCATCTCTCATGAGAACCCTTGGAGGTCACTGTGAATGGGTCTCCCCACCAATCTGGCCCACCTACCACCACCCGAGTTATCCTCTTAGGGCCATAAATACAATCATCTACCTTACTTTCAGCCTGGACATCTTCCATTGTTCCCCAGGGTCTATAGCAGGGATCAGCAAACTTTTTCTGTGTAGGGCCAGACAGTAAATATTTTAGGTTTTCCTGGCCATAAGGTCTCTGTTGGAACTATTCAAATCTACTGTTGTAGTGAGAAAGTGGCTATAGACAATATGCCAATGAATGGGTGTGGCCTGCGTTCCAATGAAACTTTAGAACAGGCAGAGGGCCGGATTTGGCTCCACAAGCCATAGTTCAAACTACAACACCACTAATAGCATCACTGTTCAACAGAACTTTCTGTGATGATGGAAATGTTTTATATGTGCACCATCCAATACAGTAGCCACAAACCACACAGGACTGTTGAGCACTTAAAATGTGGTTAGTGTGACTGAGGTGCTAAACTGTACATTTTACTTAATTCTTTAATTAATTTACATTTAGCCAGCCACAAGTGGCTGGCAGACAGCACAGGTCTAGACAGTCAAGTCCAAGCCCTTTTACACGCCTTTTGAGGTTCTTCACAACCTGGCCAACAGCACAACTGACGGTCCATCCAGCCTCAGCAAGTCCTAAGCCCTGAGGCCAGAAGGTGACTACAGACGCTCTCGAGTTCCACACTTCCCACATTCTTTGCCCAAACAGTTCTGCAGCCCAGAACATCCTGTCTCGTGACTCTGCCCCTTCCAACGCCACCCTGGCCTTGGGCCTCCCCTGACACCCCAGATGCAATTTACCGCTCTTCACGCCTCTCTGGGAGACACGGCGAGAAGTCCTGTCCTATAAAACCGCTACAGCAACTTGGGCACACATTCTCCGGCTGTTTTACTTCTAAGATATTCGAAGATAAGGCCATGTCCCTAGCACAGGGCCTTTAAAATTAGTAAGGAGGCACTAAGTTTGTGAAATGAACAAAATTTAATTATAGCTGAGTACCTAATACAAGCTGCCTTTTTAAAACTTCTTTCTGGGGAATTCCCTGGGAGGCCAGTGCTTAGGACTCCATGCTTTCACTGCTGGGGGTCTGGGTTCGATCCCTGGTTGGAGGACTAAGATCCCACAAGCCGCAGGGTGTGACCAAAAAAAACAACAACAAAAACCCCCACTTCTTTCTGAAATTAACAGATTTACCAGACGGATTTCAGATCTACAAGTACAGAGGGATATGACCACTTGGGTTAACATCCCGTTCCACCACCACCACAAGATCTCACCTTCCCCCGTCCTCAATTTTCCTCATCTGTAAAATGGGTTGACAGTTTCTGCACCTGGCAGGAATGGAGAGCACTTAGCTCCCATTCATTCTTGGCATCAGTGCCAAGAGACATACATGGCAGCTTCCTGGTAGATACAAATGCCCCCATGAACACAGGGAGTTGAGGAGGCATACAAACTAGACTTGGCAGGAGCAGAAGTGCAAAACCAGCAGGGTGACCATAGGATTCCTGCACCAGCCTGCTGTACGGTCTATCTCAGGGCCGGCAGGGAGGGCATGACCTTTACAAAACAGTTGTGCTTCCTCACATCCTCTGAGCACGCTGGTCACACCAGCAATGAAGTCACTTAGGGTGGGTCATTGCACACAGCAGACATCCACCAGCCCAAGAGCCACAAAGCTGAGTGTTGCTACTCCAACTGCTCAGATGACATCCTGCCATCCCCATAAATGTCATGGCCACTGCCCACAAAACACTCCGGAGGCTGCAGTTTTTGCAGCTTCTGGGGCTCCTCTGAACAGATAAGAAAATCTGGTCACTTGTTATCCTGGTTTTTCTGACCCAAGGCCCTGTTTCCCCCTCTTACTCAGCTGTCTTACTCACCAGGCTGGGTGCCAAGTAGCTGGGCCACTGTTAACAATTAAATCCACCCTCAGAGGGAGGAAGAGAGACCAGCCACCTCTGAGGGAATTCAAAAGAGTGGACTGGGGCCGTTTTAAGTCTAGGTACAAAGAAAGGCTTTGAACTCCAGTAGCCCTGTTGGAACAAGTTCTTAATCTGAAGGAATCCGAGTCACCTCATATGTTGGTACTGATACATATGGAGTGTTTTTTCCTAATCATCCTCAGGTTTTCCTAGTTCTAAAAGACCCCAGTACAGTCAGTTCACGTTATATTCAAAGCGTGAGAAAAGCAGAATGAGTCTCTCCTAGTGATTCCATCCATCCAGGCGGCCCCCAAACAGATCAGGGCTGCTCTGCTATTAACGCTGCTCATGACCATGATCCCACCTCAGGCTTGCCTTGTCCAACCGTCCTAAGCCTCTGCACTTCTGCTGCTCACAGAAATCACTTGAGTCTCAACCCAGAAAGATGATGACGATGATGATAATATAAAAGTACACTGCCCCTCCCCAAAAGAAAAGAAAATGAGCATTTCTTGGGGGTGGGGCCAGGGTACCAGTAATTGTTAAAGCTTTCCAGTTGGTTCTAAGGTTGCAGCCAGGGTTCAGAACCACTCAGCAACCCCACGGCACATGACTCTGATCGCACCAAAATCCCCACCCAGGAGGTCATCCCTTTCTTTGACAGCGAGTGAGCCTGAGACAGACTCACCCAAGAGGGGTGAACAAGGAAAGAGAAAGGAAAATAAGTGTGCCCTAGAGCCCAGTGCAGCCCTAGGGTACTGGGTCAAGCCTCCTTTCTCACAGGCTTGTCTTAAAGCAATGAAACCACATCCTAAACAAAGAGAGAATGATTCTGCCAGTTCCTTGCAATAACGATGCTGCAACAGTGAACAGAGTACCGGAAGGGTCCTCTTAGAACTGTGTTTCAATTTTTCTTTTTGAGTGAATACCCGCTAATAATAAACTCTTACACAGGGGAGTAGAAGGGTGTTGCAGAAATGAGGGGCAAGCCAGTCACTCATTGGAGAGGCCTTGCTCTCATTGGTTCTCTGGGCACCCCATTTTATAGAGGGGTCAGAGAGATGGAGAGGGACCCAAGTGATAAATGGCCAGGCTGTGACAAGGTACATTCAAAGGCAAAAGTGTGACCAGGCCCAACTCTTTCGATGACATCCTCTAAAATACCCAGTCAATATCAGCCACCCACAGAGTAAGAGCCCACAAAGTACTGAGCATCTTGACTGTAGTACTTCACCCACAATAGGCACAAATATCCTATTTTACAGATGCCAAAACAGAGGCTCCAAGAGGCTGTGCTATTTGCTCAGCACACAGGGACACTGTGCCAGTGACTGGTGGGGCCCCAGGGGGATGATGTGGAAGAAAACGGGGCTTGGGAGGATCTGTCTCAGCCTCCCCATTATGTGAGCCAACCTGGAGACTCAGGGTCAATGCTTCCAAATTCTAATTTGACAAGAAAGCCGGAGGCGATGGAGGCCAGACCTTCAGAAGCCACACTCTGAGCCTCCCATCTGCTCACCAGAGTCTCCACGCCTGCCCTCAGCACTTCCGAGGGCAGCACTGCCGTGGGTAACTGCTTAAGTGGAACCTCCAACAGGACAGAGAACTCTGAACTGCAAAACCCAGCCCATGATCAGAAAGAACTCCCACCCGTCTTTTTCCAGAATGTTTTATAGGAGATTTCAGATAACATTAAATGGCTATAGTTACCACATTCAGCATTTGATTTAAATCAGGTCCCCCTTCTAGTCTGACAGCCCACTCATGCACAACAAATCACCCTTTAAAAAAGAAAAATTTAAAGCTCTCTCTATTTCAAGGTAAAAGAGGGCTTTGTGAGTGTCTAAATCCAGAGGACTTGCCCCAGCTGCCCAAGGGGCCCCCCATAGTAGAGAGCAAGATGACAGAGATGGTGAGGGCCCAGGTGGTACCAAGTATGCATTTTCTAGAACCACTCTGAGCAGCTTAATGAACAATTTCCACATCGGCCTCCTTTTCTCCCCAATTTATGGGCCTACTCAGAGCTGCAAAACAGTCCTGACACCACCTTTGTAGCTCCTGGAGTGTTCGCCGAGAGCAAGCCAATTTTTCCAGGGCATTGGGCCAACGATGTAATCGCACGCCGTGTCAGAAGCTTCTGGTTGTTCATCGGAACTCAGAAACCTGGCTGGGGGCTGTACGCAAGCGGGAGGCTCCATCAGGCTTCCTGTCCTAATAAATTCCTCCACACCCCACCTGTGAAACTCCATTTCCATTTATTACCAAAACCGGAGCCCTGGCTTTTCCAGCTGATGACATCACTGACAGGCTTCTGACAATGGCTCTGAGAGCTTAAACCTCAATACCTAGCAAGAGCACATTCCTCATGAGTGAGATCAGGGTTAGCTAATTACTAATCTGGCCTCCACCCCAGCGCCCAAAGCCACAGCCTAATGAGATGCCACTGCAGTTCTCTCCTAGGACACTCCTGAAGCTGCAAATACCACCCCGAAACAAACGTGAAAACCCTGGGCATTTCTGAGCAGGCAGTGGTACCTAGGGTTGCCAGATTTTGCAAATAAAATAAAGAACATCCAGTTACATATGAATTTGGACAAATAATAAATAATTGTTTAGTGTAAGTATGTCCCACTCAATAACTTGTAACGTGAGAGAATTGCTTGCTGTATTTGGAACATACTTCTACTAAAAAGTTAGTCATTGTTTATCTGAACTTCAAATTTAATTGTCTTCTCTGGCAATCCTGGGGGACCACCACAGGGGACTCATAACCCCTTTGTTTGGCTTATGTGATTTCCTAAACTGTCAATTACACATTACAACAAATGTATAAGTTGCTCTACCCCCCAAAATATAAATAGTGTGAAAAAAAAAAAAAAGCCACACATACCAAGTTGCTTTTAGGGGGAAAAAAAAACTGGGGGCGGGATGGGGACTCCTGAATTACGTGTAGGTAAAAATCACTGTAAGAAATTGAGTTGGCAGGGGAGAGGGAACAAAAATCCAGACGGGTTCTGCACTCACACTGCTTCACAGGTCCTTACTCCACCTTAAAGAGGCCACCACTAGAAGTTAGATGATGCACTTTGAATGTGGTTTATGCAAGAAAACCCACGGGCCTCCAGCCAATGCACTGACTGTGAGAAAATATCCTGGTCCTACACGAAAAGATGGGTGATCTGCCACCACACATAGGTTCCACAGGGCCAGGATCCAGACCCCGGCACTGGAGTAGTGATTAACAGAGTAAGAAGCTCAGGTAATATCTGTGGAATGAATCTCCCTGATTAGGACTTTATTTCTAGAATAATAATGATTCTGAAAGTGGCCCGTGGTAATCCATTTACTTACCACTCCATCACCTTAGGTATACCAGGCATAGAACAGCATAAATATATATAACCTGGAGATCCCATTTCTTAAATTAGCTCAGTTAACCAAAACTTTACATACAGAATCTCTGATAATATGGGCCCATACTCGTTTGCTGAACAAACAGTGAAATAAAATCAAGAACATGTGTGCTTGAAAACAATGGGCAAATGAATGTATATGTATAGGTTTTAAATTAAAATATATTTTACTTTTTTTTTAAGGACTAGAAATTCATTCAATCAATATGTACCATGCACCCACTGTGTACCAGGCCCTGTGTTAAGCATTCCACACCGTCATCTCCCTTCATGCTTCCAACAACCCAATGAGGCCAAGACCCATCATTATCCCCATTTCACAGATAAGGAAACTGGGGCTCAGAAACTTGCCCAAAGTCATACTGCTGGTGAGAGGTGGGGCTGGGATGTAGAACCAGGTCTTTCTGACAGTCTGGGGGTTCGAATGCTCTCCAACCCTCCTCTTTCTACCTCCAGACCACACAGTGAAGTAGCTGATCACGGTTCTGGACCGATTTAGAAGACTGTCATGTACCCCAACCCTTAGAGGTAAAGAGCCCTCATGTGGAAATCTCTCCTCTGCAGCTTCTTAGGGGCTGGGGGGTCAGGGAAGGGGGCGCACACCCTCGAACGCCAGATCCACCTGAGGCACTTTTCCAGTGGCTCCTACTCAAACACTCCCTTCTTGGCCACCCAACTCTTTATTTCAATTAAAAAAAAACCCATGGGGCTTCCCTGGTGGCGCAGTGGTTGAGAGTCCGCCTGCCGATGCAGGGGACGCGGGTCATGCCCCGGTCCGGGAAGATCCCACATGCCGCGGAGCAGCTGGGCTCGTGAGCCATGGCCGCTGGGCCCTTGCGCATCCGGAGCCTGTGCTCCACAACGGGAGAGGCCACAACAGTGAGAGGCCCACGTACAGCAAAAAAAAAAAAAAAAAGCCCAGCTTGTAACATGTGAGAATTGCCTGTCCAATATAGAAGAGTGACTTTCTGAATACTGCGGGATATTTAAGAGTCCCGATTACAGTCCTAGCAAGCAACTGCAGGAGGTGCTATTTAGTGATTTTTTAAATACACCATACAACCCCTGGCTGTGGGATATAAATACTTCAAGAGAATCATATGAAATAGGACTGTAAAGCTTCCAAATTTGGGAAACTGTAAAAGCCAATGTTTACAGTACAAATGGGAATCAACCTGCCACTAGCTACATTTAAAAAATAAAAATTACACATACACACACATAAATTAATTGCTAATTACATAAGAGGCAGTGTCGCCAGCTGGAGATTATAACTCAAGATGTTATTTTTTCCCCAGGAAATTGATTAATGGCTGAAAACCGTTGAGAACCAAGATATTCATGCAGTCTCAAAGATCACTTACTAATTACAACAGGAGAAAGGTACCATTTCAGTGGAGAGTGGCAAACACCATTCTAATCAAGAGATGGCACTTAGCATCACTAATCAAAGGACAAACTGACATGATGTGCCTCTTGGTGTGATGCAATGGGAAGCATCCAAGACCTTTGGAAATGCACTTGCCAAAAATGTGTTCTAGATTAAAGGAAAGGTTGAAGTAACTTTGAAACCAAATTCAATTGAGTAATCTTTAATTGGTTCCTGGATTTTTAAAAATGACCATAAAGGACACTTGGGAGCGTTTGAGGACATTTTATATGAGATATTATCGTATCAGCGCTAACTTCCTGGGTATGCAGTGACATTGTGGTTAGGAAAATGACCTTTATCTTAGAGAGACCTGCTGAAGCATGCGGAGGTGAAGGGTCATGATCTAGGTACTTTCAAAGAGTTCCATAAAAGATAGCTCTGTGATGTGTATCCTTAGAGAGAGTGACAAAGTTGGCAAATGTGGCAAGACATTAACAAGTGGAGACTCTAGGGGGAACTTATATGGGAGTGTGCTATACTGTTCTTTCATATTGTCTGCAGGGTTCAAAGTTTCCAATGAATTCGGGAAGGGCAAGAAAAATTACATTATTGCTAAAATTAAAAACTTTTAAACAAGTCAAGCATTTGGAAAATAACTATAAGGGAAAAGTTCGCTACAGCTGTGGCTCTTGAGCATCTGTGTGAATTAACATGTATTAATTTTCTTGGCAATTCAAGAAAGAACACACTTTCTTCCAGAGACCAACTTTTCTCCCAGGCGTCAAAACGTCTAAGAAAAGTAGCAACTGCTTAGATCCAGGGAGGCTCAGAAAGTCTCCCATTTCATCTCCAGATATAGAGACTGGCTTCTTAGGAAAAGCTTACCAGGCAAAGGAAAAGTAAATCTGAAAACTTTCTAGCTTTGTTTTCAAATTCAATCCCTATACGTTCCATCATTGGGCTATAAAAAGGAATGAAGTATAGATACAACATGGATGAACCTTGAAAACATTCTGCTCAAAGAAGCCAATCACAACAGACCATATGTTGTAATGATTACACTATATGAACGTACAGAATCGGCAAATCCATAGAGAGAAACAAATTAGTGACTACCAGGGCCTGGGGCAGGGAAGGGGAGCATGGGGACTGACTGCTAACGGGTACAAGGTTTCTTGCGTAGGGATAAAAATGTTCTAAAATTATATAGTGGCGATGGTAGTACAATTCTGTGAAATACTAAAAAGTATACAGTTTAAAGGGGTGAATTTTATGGTGTGTGAATTATATCTCAGTAAAGCTGTTTTTTAAAAAAAAATCCTACCCATTCCTCCAGGCTATAAGTTCTGCCTTATTCTTCCTAGCAGAAGGCAGTTACAGGCAGGACGAAGACAAGCCAAATCTCAGAGGCCTGGGACCCAGTGGTCTGGTATCTAACCTAGCCACAACTCCCTGTGTGACCTTGAGCACATCCTGTCCCTCTCTGAGCTTTTATTTTCCAGACTGTAAACTCGGGGCCTGACTAGGAAGCATTTCAACGTTCTCCAAGACATTCTATGAGAACCAACTACAAGTTTTTCACCACTATATAAAATATCATAGTTAGTGAGCTTCCATGGACTTAATAATAAAACTTCATTCAGTTCATCCAAGATCAAGTTTCAGGTTCACAGAACTGAGTTACTTCCTTTAGATGATCTTGGGATTGGATAACATGGCATCTCTACTCATACTTAGCATTTGGACTCAGTTCAAAAGACATAAAAACAGGGGAGAAAAGTCATTTTCAACAATGAGCAAGGACTTTATAGACGTTTTCCCCAGCACATTTTCAGGATTTCATTTCAGCAAGCAACATCATGACCCCCACCCCCAAGTGTTAATGCTGGAGGACCAATGACCTATGAATTTGGTAATTAGGGTTTTTCACACCTAGTAAAGGTCGGTTTGGTGAAGAGAGAGCCCTTCACCCAGGATCATCCCTACAAACTCCTTTCTCATCTTCTGGGCAGCAGAAGCCAGACACTGCAGCCACAATGGACAAAACTCTCTGCAGAGCCAAAGGCAACACGCTGGAAGTAATCAGTACTGATTACTGTTTGGGGAAATCCTTGGCCCAAGTACACACTTTGATTCAGTTTTTCCAGTCGAAGCCATCCCAAGTCATGCTGACTTGGGCCTGGAAGGAGGAAATTCCCATTCATGCCTCTC
The DNA here is from genome assembly GCF_005190385.1 of Monodon monoceros. NCBI lineage: Eukaryota > Metazoa > Chordata > Mammalia > Artiodactyla > Monodontidae > Monodon > Monodon monoceros. The sequence continues at coordinate 71,537,806 of NW_021703780.1, read as the reverse complement.
AGACGGTGCTGTCTCCTCTGCAGGAAGGGCCCACATTGGAGCAGAAAGGAGAGCTCAGAGAGGTCCCAAGGTGCTGATCCTGGGCATGGCTTTCAGGCACGAAGCCGGCGTCCACGTAGCTGGGCTGGAACTTCGTCCAACGTTTTCTAGCTTGGGAGAGAGGCCCTTGACACTATTTATTATCAACAACTTGAACTTAGAAAAGGCTTTTCAACCAGACAAGGAGAAGCACCTATCTGTCCCTTCTGGACCGTCAGCCTACGTCACATCTTCTCCAAGAACAGACTCCACCCACCCGTCTGTCTTAAAGGGCCCAGCCTTAGTCTCCACAGCTGACGGAACTGGGGTGGGGCCTCCAAATGTGAGCTGAATCACATTCTCCCTTGAGCTCTCTGCATGTGACTAAACTGAGTGAAACGGAAACAGCCAGAGGCCATGGGGTAGCCGTGCTGTGTGGGGTGCTAGCAGCGATCATCTATAGACAGAGGGGAACAAAACAGACTCCGGGGAAACAAATCAGAGGCAGTCTCTGTGGCTTCCTGATTCTTGGTTCCAAGTCTTCCTGAGCCCCACCACAGGACTGCCCCAGGTTTGTGAACCCACAGTTGTCTGTAGGAGTCATTGGTTGTTTCTGATGCTAGGTATGGGGTGGGGTACATACGACAGGTGCCCCTAAGCGCAGGAATTGGTTCAGAGCTAGGCATACGACTGAAGGGGTCTAATCATCGAATCCTGGGACTTGTATGGGAGTTGTAGGAAACAAATTTTGTGTTTGCCACTCTCGTTCTCTCTTTCTTTTCTGGCTGGGCTTGGATCAGGAAGGTCAAAGGTCCAGAGATGCAGCAGCCATTCTGCCAACACATGGAGCCCAAGTGGACATAGTAGAGATGAGTAGATCAAACCCTGGTGACCCATTTGAGCCTGGGGACGCAGCCATGCTTGGTAGGGGCTCTACTATGGGACTTCTCAGTTACTGGGCCAAGTGGCTCCCTCTTTTAAGTACATTCATATGGGTTTCTACCACATGCCACTCAGAAAAAAAAAAAAAATCTTGATAAAACCCTCCTAACACAAAAACAATTTTTTTCACTTAAAACTTGGCTCAAGTGAGTTTCTCTCACTTGCACTTAAAAGAATGGTGCCTAATAAATCACCAGAATGATTTATCCAGTCTACATAGCTAGAGTGTAAGGCATATTTTCTCAAAATTACTCAACACTGAAGAGAAAATTCCGTGAAATTTCCCAATTCCTTCCCAGTCCATCAGAAGAATTGAAAAGAAGTCTAATGACCTTAGTCAACAGTACGACATGGTCCAATCCTGGGCTTCCGGAATGAATTCCCTCCCAGCACCATGCTAACTGCCATAAACACTCCCGGCATAAAATCACCAGTAAGATAAGAATCTGAGAACTGTTTTGTGGCATAAGATGAAAGAGAGGATAAATTTATAGACATGAAAGCTCCTATGGGGTGAAGAAACCACAACAAAAACTAATGAGACCCTCTAATCAAGCAGAGCTAATGCAAATCTGGAGTTCAAGCAGTGTGAATGAGAAGAACAAGTTCTCTCACAGCTGCGTTTCCAGGCCAAGTTTGGAGGCCAGGCTGGTATGGATCAGGAATTGTTCGGGAGTCTCGAAGACTTGTTCAACCTCAGTTGCAGAAAACCCGCACAAACCAAACACAGGAAGCTTTTTCCAAGAATGCAAAACTGGCCTAAGACACCTAAGACAGTCCCTTTGAAGGGCAAAGGAAAGAATGGGGTCAACTGGGAAACTGAAGAAATGAAATGGTTTACCAAACTGACCACAAAAAGAATCTCAAGAATGCTAAAATCTCTAACCTCTCTAATGAGATTCCCTAGAAAGAAAGCAGTGAGGGCACCCAGGGCAACACAACTGGAGGAGCCCCTTATGGGCTGCCTGACAGTTGTGTGGCTGGGACCACCCAGCCGGTGACACTTAAGACAGGCTGTAAGGCCTCCTAAGGGAAGCCCACAAAGACAGCCATGCCAGGATTTGTGAAGCAGGTTTGTAGCGCATGGCCCAGATGACTCCACACAATCACAGAACTGCTTTAGCCTCAGCCTGCTACAACAATGGCCTGGGGATCCCAAGGCTGCAATCAAGGCTGTTTGGCTCAAGGCACAGATTCAAGGCAGGTATGTTTGTTTTCCAGCTGATAAACTGCCTGATATACCAAAGCAATGGGAGTGGAGAAGTTACCCATTATTTGGAAGCTAGTTAGGAATGAAAAGGTTGGCTTAGAGCTCATGAGCTTGCCCCACTGGTGGTGTGAGTTGGGGGTGGTGAGGCTTGTTCAGGAAAAGCAAAGAGCCCTCCCAGCCCAGCCACAACTCACAGAGACCTGCAAGCATCCTAGCCTAAGTATGCTTTGGCTCAGAGACTAACCAGCACACAAGGGGCACTCAGCTGCCCAAGATGGATGCACACACCCGACAATTCATCTTTGGAGATCTTTGCTCACACGTCTTCTTGTTTTATAAATGAGAATAATCTGTATGGCTTTTCTTCTGAAAATAAACAACACAAGCTCATTCTAATATAAGTAAAATGATACTGAATCAAGCTAAATCCTTCTGTCTGGAAAGACAACACACACAGCTCTGCTCTCCACAGCTCCACGAACTTGGTGCTACTACTCCAGGTGCAGCCACTTGCTCACCAGCTGGGTGATCTTAATTGGAGCCTCAGTTTTCCTCATCTGTAAAATGGGGATTAACTCTATTCCTCAGACCTCGTGTAAGGATTAACTGAGATGAGGCATAAAAAGCGACCTAGCACATACTTGGCACTCAACCACTATGGTTAGCACTCAGATGACAACCTAATTCAGTTATGATGCTCAAGCTTTTTTTTTTTTAACAAGCATGCATCTATTTTGTGATCTAAAAAACCAAAAAAGATTTAGAGAAAAAACAAAAAAAAAATCAAACACACTCAACGTTCACATATGAATGTGATGGAGGAGGAATATGTTTTGTGTTTTTTTTTAATATGTACTTATTTGGCTGCGTCAGGTCTTAGTTGCGGCATGCGGGATCTTTCATTGCGGCGCATGGGCTGCAGAGAACGCAGGCTCAGTAGTTGCGGTGCACAGGCTTAGATGCCCCGCGGCATGTGGGATTTTAGTTCCCAGACCAGGGATCGAACCCGTGTCCCCTGCGTTGGAAGGTGGATTCTTAGCCACTGGACCACCAGGGAAGGCCCAAGAGGGAATATGTTTTAAGGAAACTGTCCTCAGATCTAAGCCCCTACCCATCAGGACTTGCATCCATAGGCCAGAAGGCTGCCCACCTCCCCTTAAGGAGAAGGCCAAAGGCTACATAAGAGTGAAATGTAAACAGCCATGAGGTTTCTGGCCAGAGGCCAGCTCCATGGGGGTGGAATGTAGCTGTTTACACACACCGCCCTGCAGTTTCAGTGACTGTCCTATTTGCTTTTGCTCCCTGGGTCGGGGTGTACTATTATTCAACAAACACTAATCCTGCAGGAGAGCTGAAGAGGTCAGACACTTCAGCACAGCACTGGGGATTTGCTGTGGCAGCGCCCCAAGGATCTGGCTTGCTTCTGGTGCATCTCTTCACAATGTGAGATTCCACCTCCTTGCTGGGAACATGTACAAGTGTTGAACAACTGAGGCCAAATCCTGAAGCTCCCCACCCACCAATAAAATGTGGTACCATTCTGGGCAAAAAGGAGAATAGTCAGTAAAGTGACTGGGATTCTTCCAAGGGCAAATCAGAGTACTTCTGAATCCTCTGCAAGGAAAAGAAGTCCCAATAAGTTTCCAAGAAGGCTAGTACTGTTCAGTCTGGCCATTGCGGTTCTTGTTTGTCACTCAGCAACTTGAGTTACAGTAGAGCAAAGTCTGATAGGAAATACACTAGATGGGAAAGCAAGGTGTGGGGGTGGTAACCTAGTTTCACCCCAGTCAGACAAGCTCCAGGTCATCAGGCCTCTGGGCATCAGTTTTCCCACCTATGAAATGGGGTATCTGCACCAGCAGGCCTTCCCTAGATGTAAACTGCAAAGAACAGAGACCTGAGGGACTTCCCTGGTGGCGCAGTGGTTAAGAATCCGCCTGCCAATGCGGAGGACACGGGTTCGATCCTTGGTCCAGGAAGATCCCACGTGCCACGGAGCAACTAAGCCCGTGCGCCACAACTAGTGAGCCTGCGCTCTAGAGCCCTCAAGCCACAACTACTGAGCCCTCGTGTCACAACTACTGAAGCCTGCGTGCCCAGAGCCTGTGCTCTGCAACAAGAGAAGCCACCCCAATGAGAAGCCTGCTCACTGCAACTAGAGAAAACCCGTGTGCAGCAACGAAGACCCAACACAGCCATAAATGAATGAATGAATGAATGAATGAACAGAGACCCGAGACATCATTTTTCCATAAGAATTTGCTCAAAGGTGGATCACTCTTCTATCGATTTTTTTAATCTATCAAATCCTACTCTGGCAAAGAAATGAGTCCTTCCCATCAGTCAGAGGCAGTGAACTACCAAAGCCACATGTATCTAATTTTCCACTCACTGGTTCTGATGATCCTTAAGCAATTCTTACTTTGGACAGTAAACAAAGGCACTGCATGGGAGGCTGGGATTAGAATATCAAATCGTTCAGCATCTCCGGAGATCTGCCTCTTCCAGGCGCTGGGCCCCTGCTGAGACTCAGCACAGCCTTTCCCAAGAAGGGGCGGAACAGACAAAGCAGAAGATTGAGGTGAAAACTGCTCCAGTTGGGGCGGTTCACGAAGAATCACATCCCAATTCTAGGCAGGCCTCAGGCTCAGAGTATTCAACAAGCTTTTCAAGAATGTAGTAACACTGTTGTTCAGGGACTTTTTTTCTAGTGACCTACCCTTTATGGCAAGTGATAGTGGTTTTCTATTTATGATTGTATTCTGTAGTTTCCTTTGGAAATGAAAGAATATAAAAATGAGTAGATGTAGGGAACTCCCCGGAGGTCCAGTGCGTAGGAATCTGCACTTCCACTGCAGGGGGCACGGGTTCAATCCCTGGTCAGGGAACTAAGATCCCACATGCTGCTCGGCGTGGCGTGGCACGGCACGGCCACAAAAAAAAAAAAAAGTAGATGTAAACAAAAAAGCTGTAGAAAATAATCCTGGCACTCCTAGCAGGCAGAAATCATGATGGTAATATAAGAAGGTCAAAGGGCTTCGAGGCTGGTCTGGTGGAGGGCTATGGTCACAAACAGCATCGTGGCCATTTTATAAGGCTTATAGTCTGTGTGGACAGTGCGGTGGGAACACATGAAGAAATGATGAACTCTACAGGGGGCATTTAAAAAGGGCTTCTCCAACAGAAGAGGCATCTGAATTGGTTCCTAAACCACAAGAAAAAATAAATGAGTGGTCGAGCAGAGCGAAGAGCAAGGGCCAAGGTTTCAGCTGTGAAGGACAGCAGGACTGTCAGCAGTAACGGGCTCAGTGTAGCTGACGTGAAAACTGAGGCCAACACCAACAGCCCACTGGGCACAACGTGTTGTGTAGGCTATTCGCAGGGTAAAATTCACGCCATTATAGATGAAGTGGAGTTCAAGTTCACGTAGTTTCATGGAGACAATAAATGGGTTTCAGCAAGGACTGAAGGGCTACCTGGAGCACCACACTGAAGAGGACTCGAAAGTCAAGTCTGGGCTCAACAAGAAAGAACATCATGACTGCCCAGCAATGTCTGCCATGGAGAGAAAAGTGCAACATGGGTGCCAGCTAATTGCTGACCCTGATTCTGGATCAATGCTCAAAGTTTACAGATGAGGAAACGGAGGCCCAAGGGCAGACCTGACAAAGAGCTCAGTCAGAATAAGAACTAGGTGTGCCAACTCCACGCTCTTCTCATTCTGTGCTCTGCAATCCCCTCTCATCTGACTCAGAGTATGGTAAAGCCACGGACTCATTATAAAGAAAAGCAAATCTGCTCTTAAGTCTTGAGTCAATTGATTAAGAGGCTTAAATTTATGGGTCCAAAACAATTACGCTTTGTGGAATAAGGGCCCTGGGGAGATCACTAGTGAGAAAAGGATGGTCTCATTCGAAAGTGCATCGCTGTAGAAAGTTAATCCCGATAAAAATCTTTCCCATGTTGCCGCCCCAGGACCCATATGTTGTGCTGGGCCAGACTTCACACGTGGTCAACTCTGTCCAGTGAATAGGGTAGTCTCCTCTGGCTGGGGCTTTGATGAGGAACCACTCTGTCCAACGAAGAATTCTCAAAGCTTCCACTTTCCTCCTAACAGAATCTTCAATCTGGAAGAACACTCAAAATGACTGAGGCTGCTGGTCTGTCAGAAGTCCAAGCCCCATAACCGCAATCTATTTTTAGTTTTTAATTGGGGAGAGTCACTGAGACTGAGCTACATTTTCCTCTCCTTCAATGAGGACTCTGGAAGGCAATCAAACTCCCTATTCCTTACTCATTCCTTTCAACTCTTCCTCCTAGAAAGGGGAGTGGGATGCCTGCTGCTGCCATTTTGTGCCCTCTTGAGATGGGAATCCAACAAATCTGCAAGACTGAGGGTCACAAACAAAGTTACCTGGTATTTTTAAAGGCATGGAAATTATGCCGTTTAAATTTGAAGTCAAATTTTATTTTATATCCAAGACTAACACCTTTTAATTATATTAGACAGTTTAAAAGAAACCTCAAGCATGCTACAACTTACTTTTTTTTTCTTTTCTGTTTGATCTGCTTGTGAGGTGAAGAGGTAGTCTTACTTTAAGACGGGACAGAAGTGATTACTCTAAGTCACAGGCCATATAATACCACAGCCAATGACACCAGAGTTTCATGAAGTGAAGGGGTTTCTAAATAACAAACAGCAACCTAGTGTAGCAGTGATCCACTGTGAGAAGCCCCTCTGAGGTCCTTTCTCCCAGATGTGGGGGAAGATAGGACCTGTGATCTAGGTTAAGCCTATCCCAACAACCGCCTGGCCAGTGATTGGTTGGGGAGAGGGCAGGTGACACAGGCTGGTCCAATCACAGTGAACCTCAGGGCTTTCCTGAGACTTCCGGGACCAGGAAGCGTGGGTATGGCTGTGGGGCCTGGAACTGCTATACCAGCCTGTCCATGAGCAGAGAGACCAGAATCTTAGAGAAACGGAGCCAAGGTTCTGACAACCTGGAAACCTCTAGGCCAAAGTGCACCAGTGGCCTGCCCTAGCTGGACTTTCCAGCTGCAGGAGCCAGTGAGCATCCTTTTTGGATGAGCCAGGATTAGTTGAGTTTCCTATGACATGGAACCATACACATCCTCGTTGATACATTAACTTTCAAAGTCTGTTTCTTCTGCTTCCTAGCTGTGTTGCAAGTCACTAAACGGCTCAGTGCCTCAGTCTCCCCAACTGAAAAGTAGAGATAATACCTACTTCATAGGGCTGTTAAAATTAATGAGATACTTGATGTAAAGCACCACTTAGCAGTCTCTAGCACAGGATGTTACCTCACCTACCTATCCTTGAATGATGACTGAGAGATTCTATCCTGTCCTCAAGCAGCACCCGCCACTCTACTAGTTAGCAATGGTGTACGGACTGCAGGGACTTTTTCCTTTAAGTAAACTAGTTATAGAATATGTTGACAGTAAGAACGAAACTCTTTGTGGTGGAGGACAGAGAAATAAAAAGTGACTAAAGCCACAGTGGCTTTTACCAACTGGCTTAAAAAATACTCTTTTTTTTTTTTTTTTTTTGCTGTATCTTTTTTTTTTTAACATCTTTATTAGAGCATAATTGCTTTACAGTGTTGTGTTAGTTTCTGCTGTATAACAAAGTGAATCAGCTATATGCATGTGTATATCCCCATATCCCCTCCCTCTTGCGTCTCCCTCCCACCCTTCTTATCCCACCCCTCTAGGTGGTCACAGAGCACCGAGCTGATCTCCCTGTGCCATGCAGCTGCTTCCCACTTGCTATCTATTTTACATTTGGTAGTGTATATATGTCAAAGCTACTCTCTCACTTCATCCCAGCTTACCCTTCCCCCTCCCCGTGTTCTGAAGTTCATTCTCTGAATCTGCATCTTTATTTCTGTCCTGCCCCTAGGTTCATCAAAACCATTTTTTTTAAGATTCCATATATGTGTGTTAGCATACAGTATTTGTTTTTCTCTTCTTTTTTTAAAAATAAATTTATTTATCTATATTTTTTATTTTTGGCTGTGTTGGGTCTTCGTTGCTGCACAAGGGCTTTCTCTAGTTGCGGTGAGTGGGGGCTGCTCTTTATTGTGGTGCGCGGGGTTCTCGTTGCAGTGGCTTCTCTTGTTGAGGAGCACGGGCTCTAGGTGCACGGGCTTCAGTAGTTGTGGCTCACAGCCTCTAGAGCGCAGGCTCAGTAGCTGTGGCGCATGGGCTTAGTTGTTCCGTGGCATGTGGAACCTTCCCAGACCAGGACTTGAACCCGTGTCCCCTGCATTGGCAGGCGGATTCTTAACCACTGCGCCACCAGGGAAGCCCTATTTTTCTCTTTCTGACTTACTTCACTCTGTATGAGTCTCTAGATCAATCCACGTCTCAACAAATGAGTCAATTTCATTCCTTTTTATGGCTGAGTAATATTCCATTGTATATATGTACCACAACTTCTTTATCCATTTGTCTGTCGATGGGCATTTAGGTTGCTTCCATGACCTGGCTATTGTAAATAGTGCTGCAATGAACATTGGGGTGCGTGTGTCTTTTTTTTTTTTGTGGTACGCGAGCCTCTCACTGTTGTGGCCTCTCCCGTTGCGGAGCACAGGCTCTGGATGTGCAGGCTCAGCGGCCATGGATCATGGGTCCAGCCGCTCCGCGGCATGTGGGATCTTCCTGGACCGGGGCACGAACCCGTGTCCCCTGCATCGGCAGGAGGACTCTCAACCACTGCACCACCAGGGAAGCCCGCTCATTGTAGTTTTGATTTGCATTTCTCTAATAATTAGTGATGTTGAGCAGCTTTTCACGTGCTTCTTGGCCATCTGTATGTCTTCTTTGGAGAAATGTCTATTTAGGTCTTCTGCCCATTTTTGGATTGGGCTGTTTGTTTTTTTTGATATTGAGCTGCATGCATGAGCTGCTTGTATATTTTGGAGATTAATCCTTTGTCAGTTGCTTCATTTATAAAAAATATATACATATACTCTTTTTTTTTTTTTTTTCTTTGCGGTACGCGGGCCTCTCACTGTTGTGGCCTCTCCCGTTGCGGAGCACAGGCTCCGGACGCGCAGGCTCAGAGGCCATGGCTCACGGGCCCAGCCACTCTGCGGCATGTGTGATCCTCCCGGACTGGGGCATGAACCCGCCTCCCCTGCATCGGCAGGCGGACTCTCAACCACTGCGCCACCAGGGAAGCCCAAAAATAATACTCTTTTAAGAAAAAAAAAAATCACTCCCTGTGGCTAGGATGTGCAAGAACTGGAACTCTCATACACTGTTGGTAGAAATTGAAAATGGAAAAACTGGAAAACCGTTTGGCAGTTTCTTAAAAAGTTAAACATATCCCTACCATACGATCCAACCATTCACTCAGAATAAAAGGAAATATCTGTCCGCACACAGACTTGTACAACAATGTTCATAATAGCTTTATTTGGAAACAACCCAAATATCATCAACAGAATTACGGTATACGCATACAGTGAAACACTGCTCAGCAATAAAAAGAAATGAATTGTTGATACAAGCAATATCAAGCATCAATCTCAGAATAATTATGCTGGGTGAAAGGAGACTCTTTTTTTAAGTACATACTGTAAGATTCCATTTATATAGAATCCTAAAAATTGTAAACTGACCTACTGACAGAAGGCAGATCAGTGATCGTTTGGGGATGGGAGGGAGGAATTCCACAAAGGCACAAGAAACTTTGGGGGCTGGATAGACATGTTTCCTGCCTTGGTTATGGTGATGGTCTCCCAAGGTTTGTGTGTGTGTGTGTGTGTGTATACACACACATATCTCAACACTTATCAAACTGTACACTTTTTTTTTAGATAATTCTTTTTTTTTTTTTAATTTTCAAACTGTACACTTTTTCATTAAAGTCACTCTGATAGAGACTCAGCAAGATTTCTTTCAGAGCAAAACACGGGAAACATGGCACGTGACTGATTTTTTTTTTTTTTTAATTTTTGGCTGCGTTGGGTCTTCGTTGCGGTGTGCGGGCTTCTCATCGCGGTGGCTTCTCTTGTTGCGGAGCACGGGCTCTAGGCACGTAGGCTTCAGTAGTTGTGGCATGTGGGGTCAGTAGTTGTGGCTCGTGGGCTCTAGAGTGCAGGCTCACTAGTTGTGGCGCACAGGCTTAGTTGCTCCGCGGCATGTGGGATCTTCCTGGACCAGGGCTCGAACCCATGTCCCCTGCATTGGCAGGCGGATTCTTAACCACTGTGCCACCACGGAAGCCCCGTGACTGATGTTTAGAACTTGAGATTTTGCCCTCAGTTCAGCAGATGCAATCATTTCTATCTCTTTTTAAAAATATTTGTATATACTGCAAAATGATCACCACAATAATTCTAGTTACCATCTAGTTACCATACATAGAGACTAATTTTTTTTCTTATGAAAACTTTAAGATCTACTCTCTTAGCAACTTTCAACTATGCAACACACTATCATTAACCATAGTCGTCACCATGCTCTACGTTACATCCCCATGACTTTTTTATAACTGGAAGTGTAACTTTTGATCCACTTCACCCATGTTGCCCACCCCCCAACCTCTGCCTCTGGCAACTACTGATCTGTTCTCTGCATCTATGAGTTTGGTTTTGTGTGTGTGTGTGTGTGTGTGTGTGTGTGTTTTCTTTTAAGATTCCACATATAAATGAGATCAGATGGTATTTGTCTTTCTCTGACTTATTTCACTTAGCATAATGCCCTCAAGGTTCATCCATGTTGTTGAAAATGGCAAGAATTCTTTTTTTATCACTGAATATGTAATACACATATGTTACATTTTCTTTATCTACTTATCCATTAATGGACATTTAGGTTGTTTCCTTATCTTAGCTATTGTAAATAATGCTGCAGTGAACATCGGGTGTATATACCTTTTCTGAGTTAGTGCTTTTGTTTTCTTCAGATAAATACCCAGAAGTGGAACTGCTGGATGATAGTTCTATTTTTAATTTTTTGAGGAAACTTCATACTGTTTTCTATAGTGGCTGTACCAATTTACATTTCCAGCAACAGTGCACAAGGGTTCCCTTTTCTCCACATCCTCACCAATACTTGTTATTTCTTGTTTTTTTGGACAACAGACATTCTAACAGTTGTGAGGTGATAGCTCATTGTGGTTTTGATTTGCATTTCTGATTAGTGATGTCAAGCATGTTTTCATGTACATGTTGGCCATCTGTATGTCTTCTTTGGAAAAATGTCCATTCAAATCCTCTGCCCATTGTATGGGGTTTTTTGCTTTTGAGTTGTATGAGTTCTTTATATATTTTGGATATCAATCCCGTATGAGATATATAATTTGCAAACATTTTCTCCTATTTGGTAGGTTGCCTTTCCATTTTGTTGATAGTTTTCTTTGCTGTGCAGAAACTTATCAGTTTGATGTATTCCCACTTGTTCATTTTTGCTTTTGTTGCCTTTGAATGGTATACCCTTAAATGTGTCATTTGCTATATGTCAGTTATACCCGCAATAAAGTAGTTTTTTCAAAGTTAAACATTTCTGAGCTCATGTTCAGCTGCCTGGGACACAAAGACCACAGCCCCCCCTAGGTAGGAACCACCAAACCACAAAATGGATGAGGTTGATTTTGGCCAAAGGTGTTTTTAGAAAGCAACAATCTCATAACATTCATTCTACTGTCAAACCATCCCTAACTCTGGACTTTCCCCCCAATTTAAAGGACAATGCAAACATTCCAGCAATCCCTTGAGATATCTCCTTGAGAAATATCTCCTTCACTTAGACAAAAAGCCATTGACTAGAAGCTCCCAGAGGCAAATGTTAGAAGTTTTCTTTGCCTTTGAGAAACCTAAGCCTGCAGTGTTCACAAACAATAGAGGGGCCTTACATTCTAAGGTTATTAACTCAGGAGTTTCAACACACGCTTGGGGAGTGGGAGGGAGAAATCCTGATAAGTGTAAATATCTTTTGTTTTAATATCATCCTGACATCTTGAGGATGTTTTGTTTTCTTTTTAACAAGCTGGGCCCAAACAAACAAAATAAAACTAGGGTACCTTTTAACTTCCCTTGTCCATTTTCAATAATGCACTGTACTAGCGTTAAGAGTATAAAAGGGAAATATTTCTCACACACACACACACACACACACACACACACACACACACACAC